>NW_006494612.1:5908637-5952201 GCF_000325575.1 Pteropus alecto | reverse complement strand
AGGAATTATGAGAGAAGTCATTTTAAGAAAACAACCTTGCTCCCTTTTTGGATAAACCAATATGTTTATGGAAAGAATCCTTTGTGACTTCATACCCATACTAAATGCCAATTTGAGAAATGATGCAGTATTCCTAGAATAGAGCAGCAAATGGTAGAAAGAAAGGATGGGGTGTGGCCTGGAGTTTTAGATCTTTATGATATAATATTTTAATTTTGATGGAGATATAAATTCTCAAGAAACTGGTCAATCTCATAATTATAAAAATGTTTCCAAGAAAAATATACATGGTTTTTTATTCTGAACTCTCTTGGATTTTTCATGTCATTACTCTTCCAAGTCTTCTTGCTGACAGGTGCTTCTAGTCAATACTTCTGTGCTGTGAAATTTTTGAGCAAGTTTTTCTCTCTTGAGATGGTTTGGGGCTGGTGGGAATTTCAGCTCTGGTTTTATGCCAGAGCTGGTGAAAAATGCAGGTGAAAAATGCTTCAGTAGCTTTAAGGCATACCTTTTGGGTAATGTGGAGATAGGAGTGGAATGGGGTCCGGCTGATTAGAGAGATTACATATTATTAAGTGAAGATATTGTTGGCCCATTGTCCTAATCCTGGAAGGGTTGGGCCTCATTGCTTGCTCCATTTCTATCCCAGTCATAGTCAAGCCCCAAATTAGATGTGGTGTCAGTATCCTGAAGCAAGAACTCAGGAAAAATCAGTGTAGTCTACTCTCACTGTCACTTCAGCTGTTTCATGGTTGCTGCCCAGCTTTACTAGACTCCAGGAGGTTGGTTGGTGGCTTTGCACACAGTCCTGTAGAGGAGAGAGCTTTGAGTCAGACATGGAGGGAGGCAGTGGAGGAGGCGGACTGAAGGAAAGGAACCTTGGCTCACCAAGACCTCGCTTCCAGCCCTTGAGCCATCCCTTATTCATTTGGCTAAAATCATTTACTCTTAGTTGTCAAGTGGGGATAATAATCCAGGCCTACTCCCATGAGGCTCTTTTGAAGATCATTGTCTTATTTGATCTTAAAAGTACTTGCTAAACTCTTAAAAAAAAATAGGGTAGTAGAGATACCTACTGTCCTGGCCTTAACATGGAAGCATGGACCTTAACAGCAAGGTCTGTGAATGGGAGGTGTTTCCTCCAGATCTATTTTTTTTTTTTCGCATTAATGAAAGAGAGAGACTGTCTCTCAGATGATGCTCAGAATATTATTATGATGATGTTGTTATTACTATTATTGTTATTATTATTTGCCTTTGCTTGAGCCAGTTTTTTCCGAGCAACTGCAACTGAGTTTAATTTCTGATGTACTACTAAGAATGTTCACTTAGAAAATATGTATACATCTCTATGATGTGTTCCAGAAGCTGTGGAGAGAGATATATAGGCCCAGACCTGCCCCCCAAGGTGCTTGTAAACTTCTATAGATGAATGGACAAATGCACAGCACTCCTAAGAGGCAGTGGTGGGTAGTGTCCTGAGATCAGATAAACTGCGGAGGGAGGAAAGAACAGGATTTTGGATTAGATGGGTAATTTGGGCTGGTGAACGGTGACTGTTTCCAAGTCACCAAGTAAATAGTCGGGTTGACTCAGTTTTGCTGAGAGCTCTTGCTTGCTCCCTGTTTGGTTCTGGCTGATAGATAATAAAGCTTCTTTGTTCTAGAGCCAAGATTCAAACTTTGGTTCTTCAAGGGAAGGGCTTTTACATCAATTAGGGATCCGACTCTTTAGTTTTTGTTGTGAGGGAGGAAAAAGGGGCCCAAAGCAGAGTCCCTGTTCTGTAGGTGATTCATATTGGATTTTTAAATGTTTAACAATCCATCAAGCAGTCATCCTTAGTTTGTGTACTTGAATTTTCAGTTGTGTACACTGAATTTTCTACTTTAGTTTCTAAGTTTGAAGGTACTGATACAACATTTTCCCCCTAGTTCTGTCAAGTATAAGAAAGCAAAGATCAGATATTATCAATGTTGTCTATTAATTTACCTATTTATTTGTTCAACAGACCTGTCCTCCAGGCACCGTGCTGTGTCCTGCGGAGCTTTCACTTGGTAGGGGATAAGATTCTAGGACAGATGATAAGTGCAGGGTGAATTAAGGGAGCCTTAGCGCATTTCACAGGAAACATCTTCCAGGGAGTTTAAAAGCGGTAGGGCTTGTTGCCTCAGGCAGTTGTTGGATAGTTCTGAAAGGCCCCCGGAAGCAGGGATGAGGCTGGTGGCTTCTGCTGGGAGGTGGGTTAGACGTCAAGGTCCCCTTACACACTCGCACACCATGGCTTATACAAGGCCCTTTTGCTCAATGACAGGTGCAGTGGAAATTCCTGCCTACACGTTCGTGTGCTTGGGGATGGACAGTGTGGGGAGAAGAAACATTTTGGTCTTCTCCCTTCTCTTAAGTGCATTTTTCAGTGGTATGATTATGGTGATCCCCAGGGTAAGTTATTTTATGTTTTATTTAGGGAATGATTAGTTATACTATGATGATTTGATGGGAGAATTTTAAGCTTATTACAGTAAGTATGAAGATCAATTCAGACATATGGACAGAGCATATACATATATTTAAAAATATATTTTCTTAAAAAAATCATTATTTCGCTGTTATATCGAGTAGTACATGCTCACTGTGGAAAATTTAAGGGGAAAAAAAGAAATATGAAAAAAAAATGCCCATAGTTGTACTTCCCAGGGTTGTCCAGTGTTGTGCTTTGTAAACACAATAATCTTGAGTGAGGAAGGTAGGTTATGCCTTCCAAACATTCATTCATTCATTCAACAAAGATCTATCCAGCATCTGTTGTGTGTCAGGTGCTGTTCTAGGTGCTGAAGACACACAATGAATCAAGTTTCTGTAAACATTACGAAGAAAAAACAGGACGAGGCATACAGAAAGACTGTGAGTGGGTTGGGCGCACACATGTGTACTATTCTATTTTATCTAGGGTGATCGAGGATGGCGTGCCTCTGAGAGAAGGTGATGTTTGATCAGAAACCTGAAGGAGGGAGGGAGCCATGGAGACATCTGCAGATATAACGAGTCATATCGTTCCTGTTAAATAGTCTTGATTTTCATTGTGGTAGATTACTAGTTGGCAATTTCTAGTACACATAAATCCTCTGAGGGGATCGTTTTTAAACATGCAGTTTCTCAGTGAGAAACACTGCCATAAACTACTGAAACAACTTTTACATTCCTATATTTTGACAAACCCCATCTCCTAGTATACCTCTTGCATCCACCCTCTACCCCCAAATGTTGTCATAACCTGTATTTTCATTCTATATTTGGAAAATATGGTCACTATAATACTACTTTAAAATATTTTATATAATTTTCTCCAGTGATTATATAATTAGGAAGCAATAGTATCTTAGCATTTACACTTGATCTTAGTCAAAAGGCCAAGAAGCGATTACAGTATCTCAGCGTTTAGAGCAAGGTATTTTAAGTTTCGCATATCGTTTGAAATTTAAGCTAACCAGTGACTTCCTTTTTTAGTAACACTTTACTTCACTTAATTGTCAGGGTTGGTGAATATTTTATGTAATTGAAGTTTCCAGATGATCGATATTATTACAACTGATATAAATGTAACAAAACCACTCAGGACAAGGGTGTCTTCTGCCAATTTAAGGGCACTTCACCCATGCCTGCTGCTGTTTGTGTTTTTGAGTAGTTTGCAGTGATATTAGCTGAGTTGATAGCAGCTGCCTTTGAGTTGGTGAAGATTTAGGGGAACCCCAGAACTTTCAAGTTCTACAGCGGTTAAGCCACAGCAGTAATGCAGAAAACAGAAATGTGGCTGTTGAGGATTTTCAGAAATAGAGCACTAACCCCTAACCACGAATTTCTACCCTTTAATAAAATTTCTTCCCAAATGGTAATGCCAACACAATACAAATTTTTTAAGTCATGTTAATTCATTCAACAGATATTGTCTACAACAGTAATTAAGGTGACAAGGTGACACGAGCTGCTTTAATAGAGTGACTTCACATAATAGACATTTATTTATTGCTCATAGAAAGTCCGATGTGGGTGTAACCTGGTTGGCAGCAATGGGAGTGGTGAGGGGGTGTTCAGCTCCCTGGAGTCATTCAGGGACTCAGGTTGACAGAGGCACTGCCATCCTCAACACATAAACTCTAAGGTCACTTGAGTCTCAACATCCAGCAAACAGATGGGGAGAGAAGAGATGGAATCTCGGAGGTCTTTGCGAGCCGTTGCTGGAAGTGGGATGTTAGGGAAAGCAGGGACTGAGTTGGAGAGGTTTTGTTGTTAAGGAATGCATCAGCCAAAGTGGCAGGGATAGGGGTTGTGGGGAGAAGAGTCTGTATTCATAGTTCAGTTATCACTTTCAAATTATTTTCTGAAGATAATTTATAAGCCATGGAATTACTGCTGCAAAGGGCACAATTTGTTTTTATGGTTCTTTGATTTATCTGCTGGATCAGTTCCAGAAGGAGTGGGTCAATTATTGGTGGAACCAGCATGTCTGGGCATATCTCATTCCATAGCAGTCTTCCCAAGGGGCATTCGATTCTTATTTGGTAATTTGAAATCTCCAAGGCTTGGGGGGGTCACAAGAAAACTTGCCTCTAAATTTCATAAAGATGGAAATCTTTTGCCAACCACGAGTAGCATTTATAAAATAAATTTAAATGGAAAAAAACTCTTCATTGTTCTGAAAAATACTGGAGAATTAGAAAGTTTTAAGGAATAATTTTTATTAAACATTTTTTTATATATAAAATATAAAAGATTTTATATATTTTTAAAATATTATGACGGTCTATTTTGCTAACATATTTTTTTCAGAATCACCATATCTGGACTGTGGTGGCAACAATGGGTGGAAAATTTGGCATAGGCTCAGCGTTTGGCCTCATTTTCCTCTATACAGCAGAGCTGTACCCAACCATGATAAGGTGAGAGTTACTTTTTTTTTCCCAGTTATCTTTCACTTCCATGTCATTTTGTTATATTTGGCCTTTGAGTATAAACGCTTTGTTTTCATAGAAGTTACTGGAGCTTGAAGGTATGGGAAAGTTACATGATGATGGTAATTCTGAATCTGAGGCTTTGTCTATACCTCATTAGCAAGGGTATTAAAGAAGTCATTTTGAAATAATGCTCTATTATCCTAAAACCATTTTAAATCCTGAATATAATTCATGTCTTACACTGACTGGCCATACGACTGAAGGCTAATTTTCTCAGGATGTGTCTCTTGATGTTCTAATGTCAGTTGTACTAGTTTGCTAGGGTCACTGTAATGAAACACCAAAACTGGGTGGCTCATCAACAGAAATTTATTTCCTCACAGTTCTGGAGGTTAGAAGTCCAAGATCAGGGTGTTGGGCAGGTTCGGTTTCTCCTGGGGCCTCTCCGCTTGGTTAAAAGAAAAGATACTTATTCCCATTGAAAGTACATTCTTTCCTTCCTGCTAAACATTCTATAAGATTTCTTTAAATAACTTTTAAAGAAAAGCACATTGAGATATTGCTTGACTTTAAAAAATAAAATGTTCGTAGACAAATTTTTTTGTTCTTCAAAATTCTCTCTCTGAGATACCCTAAACAAATTTCTGCTCTAGAATATTGATATTATCCTCAATATACATGAGGGCCTCATCTGTATACCATGAAGAATGATTTACCTTTTTTTTTTTTCCTATCTTGAATTGCCTTGAATTATCTGCATGCATGTATCCACCACTGTTTCACAGAATGTGGATCTAAATCATGGGTGATTCTTGAAAAATTAAAGTAAAATTATTTCCAAGTATGTTAAGCCAAGCTTAAGTTTTATTATTTATTCCCTGATGGGAGGGTGGACAGGGGCTACAGGAAGTCATTCCATTACTCCTGCATCATCTGTGTTCTACTAGTTTTCTGTTCTTGCTGCTGTCTGTCTGAATACTCTTCTCGTTTTCAGGACGCAGGCTGTGGGAAGTGGCAGTATGGTATCCCGTGGGGGAAGCATCTTGGCCCCATTGAGCATTTACCTCTCCAGCATTTGGATCTTCATGCCCCAGGTGTTTAATCAGTTCATAGGACCTTACCGAGATAGCAGAGAGGTAGACCAGCTAATTGCCTTCTATATTTTTATTTATTGGAAGCAAACTTATAATTCAATGATGGGGTTTTGTAGAAGCCTTATTAACAGCTCACCAGTTGATAAGTAGGGTGGTGGCTGCTTTTTTCTTGTTGGTCAGTTGCCTTCCAACCACCAGTGAACTGTACATCACAACTTTGCCTGCCAGAGAAGGGCCTCTCTTCACCTTTATCATGAAGCTGCATCCACGTAAGGGAGAGCTCTGGTCTTTGTAGTACCTCATGCCTCTGCCTCCGTCACCTGGCCAACCCCAGCCTGCGCTCCTCTACCTGGATCCGCAGGCTACCACCCACCCCCACCCCTCTCCTCTGCCTTCCCTCTGTGTGCCTGCTGGTCAAGGAGAATTCTAGAGGCTGCCTGTTCCTTGAAGGATTCCATGGTGCCTGATGGAGAGGTTTGGGGGCCTGTGGTTTTCAGATGTAAAAACCCTTCCCATCTAGCTGTGGCACCGTGGGCTATTTGCCTGGTTATGAAGAGTGAGCACAGTGTTCCATTTGCAGGCTTCCTCATGTAGGGGTTGAGAGGTTGGGGAATCACGTGGAGCACACTTATACTTGGGTTTAGTAAAACCCTCTGGTCAGGAGGAAGGTGGGAGTCAGGGAGGAGTGGGGGAGTAGGGATCCGGAGCGTGGGGCTGGGGGGCGGCCTGAGGTGCTGCAGTGACTTGGGGGAGAGCCCTGGGCCTGCCGGCCCTCTTCCTCCTCCTCCAGGCTGCCTCTCCCAGACTTCTTAGCTGTATCTTTCTCTAGGCTGTTCCCTCTATGTCTCCTTCAGTGCTCCTCTTTCTTTTTTCTTACTGCCCCTTAGATAGACTCGTTTTCCAAGAGCCATCCTGGCTATCTTTCTCAGTCCCTGCGTGGATAACCTTTCCTAAGTTCTGACTTCTCTTCTGGGCTGCAGACACATTTCTACCAGCCTTATGGATTATTCTCCCCGAGTGTCCTAAGTAGATTCACTGTTGCCCAAACCGAACTGGTGACTTAAATTTCCTCCTCCTCTGTCTCCCACTTTGGGTTAGGAGTCAGTGGCCTTCAGCCCGACACGTGAGCATCAGATTTTTATCTGCCCTGTTCTTCTTCCCCGCTCTCCTCCCAATCCAGGACACTAAATCCTTGCCTTCTTTCTCAAAAACACCCCAGGTTGCCTGCTTCCAGTTCAGTTCCTCATCAGCTTCCGTCTTTTCCCTGCACTCCACCCCTTCGCCCCATCACAATTCGCTGAACCACAGTTCTGCTCCAACTGCCCCGTCACCTTCAGAATAAAATCCAAACTCTGCCCGATTCAATTTCTTTCCAGACTGAACCCCTGCCCACCTTCCCTAGTTCGTTTTGGTTCTCCACTCCCTCTCCACTTCCCCACAGCCCCCTATGCCTCTGCCTAACTGTCCCTCTGTAGAGAGTGTTTCTCTCCCATCTCCTAAACTGGGACCACTGTGGAGGAGGGAGGAAGAGGCTTCTAGGACACATGCAGTGTTTGGTTGTGGGCAATCAAGAGTGTAATTATTTCTGAAACTGTGCATTTGTTTTATACCTTTTTTATACTTAAATCATATTTTATGATAGATAGACATAGACCTCTTTTTTTTTTTTTTCTTTTTAAGAGGTAAATTCAAGAACTATTAGGACTCAAACATCTCAAAAGTAAACTCCATCTGGGGCAGAGCCTTGAAGGACTCCCAGGAATGTAAGATGAGTCGAGGCACTGATTTTTTCCCCATACTTCCATGAAGTTCACGGCCATTGACACAACATGGTCCCTCTCATGAGGTATTCCCAGGCTTCGTGGAGACCAGCTGCCTCACCAGGACCTTCTGGACGAGGCTGTGACTTCCACAGCTGGAGAAATGAGACCATAGCTGGAACCACCTGCCTCATTCCCAGTTCATCCTCCTGTACTGCCTCTGCCGGATGCCTGGTGGGAGGCCAAACGCTGTAGGGGGTTAGATGAGGCAGCCCCATGTGTCTTTAAGATGCAGAGCAAGCCCCACCTCTCCAAGAAAGCCACTCAGAGCTCCTGACTCTCCCCATGTCCGCTCAGCGTTTCGTGTGTGCCCCTCCCACAGCCCACAGTCGCTGTCTGGCTTTATTATTTGCATGTGTGTCCTTGTCCCCCCAGTTAGTGTTGAACTCTTGTAGGAGAGGTCATTCTGTATCCCCACCGCTGGTTCCAGCAAAGCATTTCTTTACTTTATGTGCCACTCATGTTATAATTTGCTTAATGTTTTATGAAGCAATTTAAAACTTTAAATTTAAAATAAAAATAAAATTTAAAATAAATAAGTAAAATTTAAAAAGTTTAAAATAAATTTAAATTTAAAAATTTAGATTTAAATTTAAAAATTTAATTTTTAGGTTTAGCTTTGCCTTAAACAATAATAACAGTGAAATCACGGGTGTTAAACTACTCATATCTTTTTCTGAAACACACTAACAGAATCTCACAAGTAGTAAAGCAAGTGTTTGATACAACCTAAAGTCACCTTGGACACGTAGTTGGTTTCCAGCTGTTCCTTGGGAATCACTGGCTTGTCATGGGCATCCCTCTCGTGTCCCAGAGCAGGCACTCAGCCAGATTTGCTTAGGGTGTTGGGTTGCCACCCTCTTTCCTGGGCTGACTCTGAGGTTGAAATGACATGGGCTGTCTGGCCTGCATAGGGAGGTGTTTTTGGAGAGTCCACCACCCATTTTAGGGTATGGACTTTTCTAGAAGCACCTTCTTTGTGCTAGTACTTGATGCTCCTTAGTAAATAAATAAGAGATAAAAAATAGGAAAGGTGTTTTTTAAACAATGAACTGAAACACAGAAGAAGATAGGTAAATTTATAAAAGCAAACTGCAATAAATTTACTAAAACCGAGTAAAGATTTTTTTTAAAAAGGACATCTGTATCGGTCCACTAAGGACTATGGAGTTTAAAGGGATTTTCATTTTACTTAACAGATCCTTAAGTAGCGCTTGCTCTCTGATAAGCTCTGTTTTAGGTGTTTTACAAAAATTAGTCTTCATAGACTACAGATAACCATTTATTGCTCTTCCCATTTTACAGATGTGGTGACATTACAGAAAGTCATGATTAGCCCAAGGTCACATACCTTCAGGGGACAGAGCTTGGATGCAAACTCCAATAGCATACCTTTTATAGTACAAACAGCGCAAAAGGGAATGCAGAGAAATGAACTCCTTCTCCACCCTGACCCTGACCGCCCAGCTCCCCCTTTCCCAAGACAAGCCCTCTCAGCAGGGTCTTGTGAACATTTGTAGAAATATTCTGTGAATGTGCTTCCTTTGGAGGCCACAGATATTGCTTGTTGTTTTTAATGAGTGAAAAAAGAGAGTATTCAGTTTCTCATTAAGCTTGTTTATGGATGTCAAACTGCCTAGAGAGGCAGTTTGGAGGAACAGAAACCTAATCTAGAAGATAAGTTTGTGTTTTCCCTTTTAAAAAGATGCACATGAAAATCACTCATTCTGATGTTTTTATTAGCTACCATTATTTTCTAGTAATCTAAGTAAAAGTGGATACCTAATTCATATAATTTTTGTATTCATCAATGCATTTGGCAGAAATGTAGTGTGGATCGATTTTGAGTGACCTGTCTGCTGGGTGCTAATTAGCAGAGATGAAAGAGACAGCCTCTGTCTTGAGGGACGTCCAGTCTGGTAGGGAAGGCAGAAGAACAAACAGTCACAAGCCCCAGAGATGGGGGCTGTAGTGAGGAAATGCTGGGGTTATGTGGTTGTAGAAGAGGGCTACCAACCCAGGCTGGGGCCAGAGGGGAGGCTTCCTGGAGGAAGGGGCCATTAATCTGTATCGGAGGGGCCAGTAAGAGTCAGCCTGGTGGAGAGAGATGGGAATTCCAGGCAGAGGAAACGGAAAGGCAAAGGCTTAGAGGGAAAAGGAACGTGGCCAGTTTGGGTTTGGGTGCAAGCATTATTGCTAACACCTGATCAGGGTGGGTTGTAGGAGTCAGGAGATACGTTTGGAAAGATGGGCAGGGGTCTCTGAGGAGGTCAGAAAGGAAGAGCATTTGGACTAAAGGTGCATTTGAGAGGACAAGATGGAAAAGTTGTATGCACAGGATCTGGTGACCAGCTGGGTATGGTGGAGGTGGGGAGCTAGAGGGATGTGAGAACGGTTCCCGGAGCTGGCAGGCACTCAGGAGGGACAGGTTGGGGTGGGGAAGGACAGTATGCCACGAGTGTGGGGCATCTGCAAGATGGGCATGGGGACGCGTCCAGGAGACAGATACCTTTACAGCTCTGGCACTTAGGGGCAGCCCCTGCTGGAGGTACAGATTTGGGAGTCAGCTTAAAAGAGTGAGGGGAGAGTGAAGAGCAGAACCCTGGGAGCACTTAAGGTGTGATGGTAGAGGGTCCAGGGTGGAGACAGGCACAGCAGCCAGGGAGGTGAGGAGGTACCCAGGACCCCAGAGGAGGAGAGGCGGTAAGGAAGGCAGGACAGGACAATGGCTAAGACAGGAACACGTCCGTTGGGTTCGACAGCCAGGGATGTGTGGCCTGGGAACAGCAGCTTCCGTGGATGTTAGGAGTGGGCCAGGCTGCAGAGGGCAGGATGCAAGGAGAGCTGAGAGGGAAGCAGTGACAGCTGTGGAGAGGATGGGCCAGAGGCTGGGGTGGGTGTGGGCTGGGGCAGAGGTCCTTTCACTTCTTTTAAAAGACGGCATTTATTGACTACTTATCCATGGGCCAGGCACTGTTTTAAGTACTGTACACGTGTTATTTAATTTAATCCTTTCAATGGTCTTTTGGGGCAGGTACTGTTATTGTTTCATTCTGCAGATAAGGAAACTGAGGAGCAGAAAAGTTAAGTAACTTGTCCAAGGCCACACAGGTAGCAAGTTACTGGGCAGAGTGGTTTTTGAGATTATGCGAGGCTCGAGAACTTTACTTTTTATTGAAGGAAACTAGCCAGCGGAAAGGAAAAGTTCAAAAATATATGAGAAGGAGAGCAGTCTGCCGATGGAGGGGGACCCTGAGGAGGAGGGGGTGAGAGGCGGTGGAAGCTGGAGAGGGCGAAAGGCTCCTCCTGGCCAGGGGGAGGGAGAGGTGGGGAGAGGGCATTGTTTGTGGGGTGGAGGGAGCTGGCCAGGATGGGGGAGACCAGGCCTTCTGCTTAGGGAGAGAGGGGAGAATGGAGGGTTTGGGGTTTGTTTATTTCCTGATCATTATTCTCACCCCGAAACTAAAAAGAAAAATTCAGTCTTATCTTGGATCTTCCATTTGATTCTGTTTTTTCGTTTAGACTTACTCAGTGTTTTCCAGACCCTGGCACAGGGCTTTTCTGGGGTTTGTACATCAGTGGCTATACCTGTTATGTCTTGAGGCACCAGAAAACACTTTTAAACATCCTTTGGACTGTCATTTTAAATTCTACTACTGCTTCTAGGCTTACTTAGGATTTTTCTAGGACTTAGATTGCCAGCATCCTGCAAAACAAAATAAAAAGCTGACTTCCCGAAAGCTTCCATCTGTTACTGATGTGGCCTCACATCGTGTCACAGTTGCACTGCGTGTTTTATGTTTCTTGTTCTTGGAGGCTGTAAAAGCACCAAGTATGTGATTTATCAGAAAAACCATGCCTTAAATTATTTTTATGGGCTCTTCCCAGGCAGTATTTTTTTGCTGGAGGAATTTAAATTATGTAAAGATGGAACACATTTTTAAAGACTGTATAGCGATTTAGTTCTGCAATCTACCCAACATCTTCATAATGATCAAAAGAATCAATGTATAGACTTTAATTTTTAGTGTGATTTGAATTTTTAAAGGCAGACACCTTGGTGCTAGTCTAAAAGGCCCCCTTTATTTGTCAAAATCTGGAAAGTAAAGAAATACCAAATTTTTAGAGCAAATAAGATGGACCCCTCCCCCCCCAAATAGTGATCAGTTTCCATTGCCCTTTTTTCGGTTTCCTTAAGTTCTATGGGTTTGGTTTATTGAAGCATTCATGCCCGCATGCATGTATGCATTTATTCATTCCCCATCGTTTACCGAATGCAGATAGATAGCATGCTGATTATTGGGGCAGGGACAGGGTTGACTAAGTCCCAGCCCAAGGTTCAGTTGCTGGTTTTCTCCACAAGACTCTGGACTCTGGGAAAATGGGACAGGGAACTTTTTCTCTGTGTAGCTCCTAAGATAGTGCCTGCAAGAGTAATAACGCAGGCAGCAACCGGGACTTATTGAGTGCTGCATGGTGTTTAATGAATGAGTGGAATGATCAGATTAAACCTGGTTGATGAGTTAAAGAACTCCCAGTCCTGCCTAGGTAACCAAAGGTCTTGCTGCCGAATAAAAACGACAGCTGTTATGTCAAATTCAATTCCGTTGCCCTCTGAAAAAGTTTCAGAATTAGTCTCTGAAGGGTACATTTCTTTCCTGCTGTGTCACTTATTTTTATTAATTTTTAAATTTCTTCTAGTTGTTTGTTGGGATTTTGGCCTTTGTGAGTGGACTGCTAACACTAAACCTTCCAGAAACCCTTGGGAAGCCTCTGGCAACCACCTGGGAGGAGGCGGCAGGACTGGATGAGGAAAGATATAGCGATGCAGGCATATTATCTCCCACAACTGATAATACCGATGTTGAAAAAAAATAGAAGCGATGAATTCTAGGGATTCTGGTCTTAGTGAATAAATGTGCCATGTTTGCTGTCTCGCACCTGAAATAGTGTTTACTTTAATGCCTTTGTATTAGAGAGATGTTATTTTCATCTCCCACATGTTGTTTATATGTCTTTTAAAAAAATTGTAAGAAAGTTTTAAGACAATTGTTTTGTAAAAGAAATAAAAACCAAGATGAGAATGCTCTTTTTTTAGACTGCCTTTTTTTTTTTTTTTTATTGCCGCGACGTATTTTTCTGTGTTTGTTCTTCTGTGTCATTATTTCTCAACTTTTTCTCCGCTCATTATCTGAGGGAATACCACCTACTCCAGTAAGTACCAGAGTTGCCCCTGCCCCCCAAGGACTGTCACCTGGGAAGAAGGAGCATATCAAAACGTGTTTGTTTTTTTTTTTTGGCAAAGCCTTTTGAAGATTTTCTGATATTCCTTCTCCTTTTATGAGAATCATAGCTCTAAATTCAAGTCTTTTTTAGTAATTCCCTGTCAAAAAATATTTGTTAAACCATAAAATAATTTAACTATAAAAACTCTAGCTATGAAAAAGATGTTTTGCTTTCTAGCACTCTTGAGCAAAGAGGGCTTGACTGTGTAGACAAATGTCCTTGTGTTTGGTCCAGTTCAGGGACTGGCGTTAGCTAGGGGCTAGGCGTGTGTTTTCTAGTCTGACATTTTTACCTTTCTTTAATTTAGTAAATTCTTTCTGTAAGTCACCTTCACCTTACAGAGAAGCTGTGGCATTTTAGTGCATTGCAGACTTTTAAAAAAATTTACAGATCACTCAAGAAATTGACTTTAAGCGTCATGAGGATCTTTTGCCAACGTAAAAAGAAAGTTAAACATTCTGGCCTTTAAACAATAATTTAGAGGAAGACTTTTTTTTTTTTTAAGTACTAAATTTTGTTTCCTCAACTTCACTTAAAACCATACAAAAATAGTCTAATATCCTGAACATTTCAACTTAAAAATTATGACATAAATGTTCTCTGTTATAAGAGTGCATTTCAGATAAATTTCCCATAGGTTTTGGGTTTTTCTTTACAGTGGTTTCATCAGAAGTTCATTATTCTTTGCTTTTGAAATTTAGCTGTTAGATGTGTCTTTTGTCCAGGATATTAGAATCTATGAAGTATCAGTGTTTTCTGCAGAGGCAAGTAAAATAAGGATTAAAACAATTATATAGATGCCATTGTTAAAATCATTGCTAATGGGAAAAAGGAAGCATTTGACCTGAATTATTTAAGACTTTTTATATTAATCCAGTTCCCTGGATAGTTGCTGTTCTTCAGTTGGTCTTTCCATTTGTAAAATAAAACATAAAACCACAAACCTTTCACTTTTTTTTTTTAACAAAATGAAAAAAAATAGGCTATGAGAAGAGGAAGACATTTTTTATCCTTCCTCTCTCATTTTGTCTTTCTTCTTTTCTTCGTCCTCAGCCTGTTTTACTGTCATTTAGATTTTTCCTCTTAGTTAATATTTGATATTTTCTTGACTTTCTTTTTATGTTCTGTATTAGTTTGGTAGGCTGCCATAACAAAATGCCATAGATTGGATGGTTTAAGCAACAAAAATTTACTTCTTAACAGTTCTGGAGGCCGGAAGGCCAAGATCGAGAATGGCAAGGTAGCTTTCATTTTGAGGCCTCTTCTCTTGGCTTGTAGGCAACCATCATCTCACTGTGTACTCATGTGACTTTTTTGTGTTCATGCGGGTAGGGGTAGAGCGAGGCGAGGGGGGCGAGAGAGAGAGCGAGAGAGCGTGAGAGCATGCACACGCTTTGTTGTCTCCAAAGAGCACTAATCCCATCACGAGGGCCCTATTCTCATCACCTCATCGAACTCTACAAACCTTCAGCCATAACATCCATCTATGTATTTTTTTTATCAGTAAATGTCCCATCAGCAAAACATAAGAATCACTAGAATTTGTAAATTTTGCAAAAGTAAGATATATTCCCTGAAATCCGTTAAGACCACTATATCTTTCCATCCAGTTTTCATTCTGTCACATTATCCCTCTTGTTGGATGGCATCAAAGTAGTCACAGGCATTTTTTTCTTCCATAATTTTGTATTTTGTTTCTTAGGAGGGCTCTTAAAACTGTATAAACGTCAGACCCCCACAAAGGCTGAATCTGCACCTGTTTCCCCCGAATCTCTGTTAAAAGGTGTGTTAGAGAAATGTTTATTAAAAAATATGCTTTGAGTGTATTCAGCGGAATGATCAGCTCTCAGGGGCTTACTTGTCCCCTTTCTCTCACCTCTATCAAATATTTACTGAAAACATACTAAATACAGAGGGTTCATTTTGTAAGTGGCACATGCAAAGGGATACTTAAATTCTTGTAACACAGGCATTTTTTTCTTCCATAATTTTGTATCTTGTTTCTTAAGAGGGCTCTTAAAACTGTATAAACGTCAGACCCCACCACAAAGGCTGAATCTGCACCTGTTTCCGAATCTCTATTAAAAGGTAGTGTGTTAGAGAAATGTTTATTAAAAAATATGCTTTGAGTGTATTCAGCGGAATGATCAGCTCTCAGGGGCTTACTTGTCCCCTTTCTCTCACCTCTATCAAATATTTACTGAAAACATACTAAATACAAAGGGTTCATTTTTTAAGTGGCATATGCAAAGGGATACTTAAATTCTTGTAAGGGGTGAAGAGGACTATTTTCTCATTTGAGATTGTGACGCTGACCATGGCAGCCAGTCTATGGTAACTGCCTCCGACAGTGTCTGGGAGTTGCGGTGTTCATGTCTTATCCGAATTCTCCAGAAGGCAGTAATGGCTGTTTGTTTTATTTCTAAAGTCCATACAGCACCATTATTTACTGATAACTGCTAGTTCCCTAAGTAAATTTACTGATTACTGCTAGTTCCCTAAGTAAATTCATTTTTCTTATTCATTCTCTGCCTCTTTCCAAAACTTGAGCTATTTTCAGGCATGTTCCAGTACATAAGTCTTGAAAGTCTTATTTTTCAAGGAAGAAAGTGTTCAGTTATAGATTCTGCCCTACTTCTGTGTCCCGAGTCAGGGCTCGCCAATGTATCAGAGACTTGAGTGCACCGAACTCACTCTTTCTCTGCTTTCCCTGCACCAACCTGGAGCCATGTACTACTGAAATCCTGGACCCACGAACCCGGCTTCCTCAAAAACCTTCTGAAGAATTTGAGTTCTGTTGGCTCGAGGCCCTCAATTTACTGGCAGACCAACACACCAGCAGGGCTAACACACATCCAGAGCCATTGACAGCCATGCAGAGCAGAGCAGGAGGGGCTGAGTGGGCAGGGAGGCCCCAGTACACTTCACAGGGGAGGCTCCGGGCACCTCAAGCCCAAGGTAAAAGTCTCTGAAAAATTGTTGGGGAGGAGTATGAAGCTGAACTCATCTGCAGTCTCAGCGAGATCACTTCGACTCTTTGGACCTCAGCCGCTCCCCTGTAAAATGATAACACAAGGTCCCACTAGATGGTCCCTGAGGCTCCTTTTAACTCACCCTCAATGATGCCTGAATCAGTTTTCCTATCAGTTTTCTGAATGATCCCTACTTCAAGTCACATCGCTACAGTTCTGTGCAGCAGAAAATAAAAGTCCTATTATTTGTATATAAACACAGGCTTCTTTCGCGGTTTCATTTCTAAATGTTTCCTTCTCGTTTTCCTTTCAGAGGCAAGTAGAGTCCTGACATGGGTAGGGAGAGAAAGGAGCCCTCTCAGATACCCTCTATGGCTCCCACTACTTTTCAAATACAGTCCTCCATCCTAGCTGGTGCTTTTCACACTCCGCTCTCACACAAACCTTCTCATGTAGCCACCCACCATTTCCTTAGCTCTCTTTTGAACTTTCTGCCTCTGCCGCTTTGCTCACACCATCCTCTGCTGTCCCTCCCCCCACCCCACCCATATTTCCTACCCTTCTCTTTGTCTATCCAAATCTCACTGATTCTTTGGAGCCTTCCTCATTTCCAGTCTTGTCTGCTGGACTGACCAGTTAGATCCATCATGTGTCCTCTCTCCTGAGCCCTCACAACACCTACAGTTAGTGCTCCTTAGTAGAGGGCTGTCTTATTCTGCCTTGTTTCCTTCCTCAAGGGAGAGAACATCATTTTAGAAACCCTTAAATCTCTTGTTGTCCTTGCAACATGCCTTGGACAGAGTGACTGCTCTGTAAATGTTTGTTGATTGACTTTATAACATGTGCTCAAAAAACTATATATACCATCTTACGAAGAATTTTATATATCTTAGCAGATGTTCACAACGACTTGTAAGAGAAATCTTAGTTCATTCACAATTTTCAAATGGGGAAACCGAAACTCAGAAGTTAGGTGACTTGCTCAAGGTAAAACATCTGGCACGAAAGTGTGTGCTTTGATGAACATTTTGAACCTTGGAGACTGACATTCAGACTGGGCTTTGCTCTTAAGAGAACTTGGGCCCTTATTCTCTTGGAACCTTAATTTGCTCATCTATAGAATGGGGATAATAATAGCACCTATTTCATAAGGTGGTTGTGTTATATTGTGTTATGCATGTGTCTAGCACAGAGTTAAGACTAACTTCATATTAGTTACAATATTATTATCATTACTTTGATGCATCAAACTGCTTCCCTGTAAACAAATTTGTTGATTGTAAAGTGTCTGCCACAAGGTAGATACTCAGCCAATATTTGAATATGTGAGCTAAAGAATCATTTGGTTTTTATCCTAGATTATCTCCTAAATAATCTTTCCAACTGTGATCAGGTCATCATTTTAGTGATGAACAACATTATTCTGCCTTCCCCCAGCCCCCACACCCCCTCCCACCAGCTGGCCCAGCAGAGCCAGGCACCAATGGGAGACGGCAGGAACTCTGGGCAGCCAAATGAGGAAACCAGGGTTTGCTTTGGGCCGGAACTTGCTGGGAGTTGGATAGGTTCACTCGTTATTTACTGTGCCTACAAACCAGCTGGAGAAATCCCAGGCTGGTGGTGAAATGGAGGGTTTGTAAACTAGAAAGAGAATTGCTGCTAAGTAAGGGTGGACACGCTCCCAGGGCTTGGCAGAGCCGCAGCTCCATGGAGCTTACAAGATGAGGTCAATGGTTCCTTTCTCCAGGAGAATAAGTGACAGAGCCACGGGCGTACGGGCCAATGGAGAGTAAGATTAAAGGGAATGTCCTTAACAGTTTCCCCAATAGGAAGCAGTTTTGCTTTCCCCTCCGCTTTTCAGGGCACTAGACCAACCAACCGCGCACTGGGAAGACAAGCGTTGGTGCCAGAGCCTTCTGTGGGCTCCAGGCTGCTTTTTCAGAGACAGGTACTTGAATCCTCCTGCTTGTGGCTCAGGGGTCATTCTATACATACTCTTTGGGAGTTTGGGGTTGTGTCTTAGCGGGATCAAGTGACAGTGATTCACAGGTCACTGGGCCAAAGTATACCCACCTTGCTGGCTCACGTTCCTTCTCCCTGGCAGCTGGTTATTCTCAGCCATGGGCTACCTGCCCTCCCAACTGAATTTATTAGAGCTATTTTGAGAAAGTTGCTGGGCAGGGAGGCTGGCGTGAAATAGGAGAGCCAGGAAGGGATTAGGTGGCTGCCTTCTATCTCTGGGGGACACATGTGGGGCTACGCTCCTCAAGCTTGCCCCCACCACTGGTCTGTCCCTTGCCTGGACCCTTCCTTTCTCAGAGGTGGGGTTTCAGGTGTGGGGTGGGAGTGAGGATGGGAATGTGGGGGTGGAGAAAGCAGTGACAGAGGCAGGGAAGGGGGTGGCGAGAGCTGGTTAGAGTGAGGAGCAGAAGAGGAGATGCTGAGTTGAGTCGTTCAAACTTTCTGTCACATTGTTATAATTAAAAAATTAGTTCATAGACAGTAAAGCCTAACTCTAAATTGCTCATGTACCCTTCCCTCCCAGTGGCTGTACCTCGGGAGGTTTTTGCTGCTCGTGTCTACCTCGCTTACTTCACCAATCTTCCCTACGTCGTGTCCACAGGGAGAGTGGATTAGGCAAGGGGGCGGAATAAGTAGAAATCTCCCCAAAACGCAAACCTACTTACCTATCATGTGTTCTAGCAGCAACTCCAGGCTGGTTTTGCAATAATGTCTAAAACTCCCATCGAGACCTTGCTGCCCCAATGCATCATGGAAAGAGAGCTTACAGGGACCTCTCTTTATTCCACGAGGAATACTAACAGGGAAGGTCTTAGTTTGACAGGCTGTGGACCTCAGGAAAGAACCCCCGGGGCCAAACTCTGTGCTGGATCGAATAAACCCTAGAACAAGGCCTATAGCTCATGGCTTCTCTGCCCACAGGCCCATGGACACAGTCCGGGTTGCCGTTGTGGGGGCAGGTGTGACAGGGCTCTCCACTGCTCTGTGCATTTCCAAATCGATCCCGCGATGCTCCATCACAGTCATTTCCGACAAGTTTACTCCGGATACCACGAGTGATGTGGCAGCTGGAATTCTTATTCCTCATGCTTATGAAGGTGAGAAGGATTTTTGCTCCTCTGTCAGGTATGATAGACATTAGGTAGAATGATGCTAGTGAAATTCTGTTGACAAAGACAGCTGGATGTGCATGTAAGTGTAATGTACACTTTTAGCATCTCATTGGTTCATCTGTTAGGAAGGGCTCAATTATGCTGTAAGACAAGAATAACCTCCAAATCTTAGCAGCTTGAAAAGCAAAGGTTTTTTTCTTGCTCACGTATATGTTGATCGAGCATCAGTGAGGGACCTGCTTATCACCCAAGGATCTAAGCTGATGAAGCAGAGGCTGTCTTGAATGTCATCAGCACCAGTGCCAGGCGGAAGGGAGTTTTGGGGACGGGGCGGGGAGGGTCTCACTTCTGCAATTAAAGGATCTGTCCAGCCCACCCCTCAGAAAGAGGCTGTGAAGTGCAAACCTGTAAGGCTCACAGGAGGTGGACAGCCAGAAGTATTTGGTAAACAATAATGACTATCACAACTGGTAACTCTAAGTCTCCCTACTGATTCCAGTAATGACCATCAAGTCAGAAACTACTTGCATGTAACGAGACTGAAATTATACTCACTCGTACGCTAGTATAAAAACAATCAGTCAACATGTATTCAGGCCTAAGGATGCATTAATTTTTAAAAACATATCCACGCATTCTTTCCATTTGGTATTTCCCGCGTGAAACGGGAGAAGGGGAACAGCATTAAATAGAAACCCAAATCACTTTGCAGCGAATGAGGTTAATATTCACTGTCTCCACCTTCTTATTTGCACTCTCTGTTCTCTCCTTGTAGTTTTAACTTTTTAATTCAAAGTTATACACGCACATAGTTCAAACAGTCAGATGTTTATAAGATTTATTACAAAAAGCAGCAAACTGGACTATGAAAATTGCCCTGTTCATTTAATCTGGAAACTCATGTAGTTCAGTTCAAGAAGCAGTCCCAAGTTACTCAATTATCGAGGCTTCTCTCCTGATCTCTCTCTCGTTCTTTCTGGAGTTGCTGCTACGCTGGGCCTCCTGGACTGGTCCTCCAATTCTCACAGCTTCCCTACCCGCTCCTATTTCTACCTCTCTTTTTATTTTCCTTTCTGGAAGATTTTCTCAATTTTGTCTTTTACCTTGTTGTTGACTTTTTTATTTCTACTATAGCATTTTTTTAATCTTCCAAAGTTCCTTTTTGTTCTCTAAAATTTCCTTTGTGATAACATTCTATTTGTGTTCTATGGTTGCAACAGATTTTCTTTCTGACAGATTAGTATCTTTCTGAAAATACTAATAATAGCTTTAAAAGATTTTCTCTCTGCATAGTTTTTGTTGTCTCCAAGTTGTGCTGTTTTGTGGGACATTCTCATTTTTCATATTGCAGGTTTTCCTTGGCCATGTGTTCACCTTTACCTGTCTGCTGACAGATAGGAGAAGGACACTAAATAGCTGATGGGAATTTCTAAGCACGTACACAGGGCCTGTAGCCTTAAGCCTCACTAGAGTGAGATGGCACTTAGTTGGGGAACCTCTAATGTCATTATGTTGCCTGTAGCCTTAAGCCTCACTAGAGTGAGATGGCAGGTCTATTTAGTTGGGGAACTTCTAATGTCATTATGTCTAAGTCTTTCTTCTTGGGAAGGTCATGTTTGCCAGAGAAGAGGATTCCAGTCTCCTGGCTGGGGAAGGTTGAAAGCCTACCTGGCATCCTTCTAGGAGGCAGAGGGAGGAGAGGGCTGGAGTCTTAGCACCCGGTTCCTATGTGTTTCCTTAACCTTCCTCTTCAGTATGTTGTTCTTACTTGGTGTTTCCTAGTGCAGACATGCCCAGTTTCACCTAACAGAGAATAAACCCATCTTTTGCCCAGATGGAGAGGGCAATGCCTTGGTATTACAGGTCCAAGAACTTGGTTTTATCAGAACCCATGATGCTTGTCTACCTCCTGGGAGCTGCCTTGCAGGGAACAAGCACAGGAGGCTGGCATGTTTGCATAACGCTAATTCATACTAGGTGCCTTTCGTATGACAAGTTCTCGTGTCCATTTCTAAGAGCCTCCTTGCTTGCACCAGGCCCGGATGAGTGGCCAGAAGGTAGCCTGATAGTCATGGAATCATCTTCAAAGGTGGCTCACCTGAGAGTTCATCCAGGCCATTGAAGCCAGAACTCACACTCTGGGCCGGATGGTTGGGGCCCTGGATCAGGGTCTTTCTCTCTCCAGTCTTCTCTCTGGGCTTCTTTCAAACCAGCCCCAGTGGTAATATCTTCTGTACTTATGTATGTCAACGTTATACAGTGTTTAAGGAAGACAGCACAAATCCACTCCTAAAGACACACTTATGGACTCTCTAACAAGTTTTAAACCCTGCTACTGAAATGCCTGCATTGATCTAGGGGCTTTGTCTGGGGAGCAGGATGACTCCAGGGGCCTGTTCACTTCTATGGTGAACTCCAGGGAATCGCTCCAAGCAGGGCTGAGTCAGCATCCTCTCTGCTTCAGTTCCCTCATCTCCTCTGTGGCTGCCCCGTAGCAGCCCTTCAGGAATACTGTTCCCCAGTCCCTGGCCTGACCCTGGACTCTCCCTCATGACCCTTCTATGGGAGTCAGACGGCCTGTGGATTTGTCTGTGCCTACATTGGACACTTTGGAGCTCGAACACTTATTTTGGGGCTTGACATTTATGTCCTTCTGGACAAGCCTGGTACCCTTCCAGAAGCTGTGTCTGAGTCCAATCTCTTGTGCTCCGGCAGGGATGCCCAGGGGATAGGGAGCGCTGGTTCACAGGACTCTTGACAGAGACGGGGTGCCCTGCATGGTCCTTGCATATCCTTGCCGACTCCGGGGATGATACTCTAGGCTGGCCCGTGATTCCATGGAATGGAGGGGCATGGAGGACATAGCAGCCCTGGCTGGGGCCGTAGGGAGCCCCTCCTGAGGAGCTAACCTCCGCAGTGCAGACCTTGTTTCCTTGTATCAGGAGGGCGAGCTCCATGGGCTTCCCATTGACGTGCAGCTGTTCTCTGTCCTGGTTGATCTGGGCCCCACAGGTCTACTCTTGTCACTTACCATGTTTTCAGCCCCAGGAAAGAGGCCCTGGGTTCCTTCTCCTATCATTTCAGCTGTATGGCCAGCCAGATGCCTTAGCTCTAAACTAACTTCTGCTAAGGCTGGTTATGGATCTTTCAAGGACTTCTGGAATATTCTTGGTACCAAAGACCACCTGCCAGCTGACTCACATATCAGATTTTGCCCTGATTGATTGGTTTCCCCTTTGCTGATTAATCATTATATGAACAGAAGCTAATAGCACACGTCAACATTCAAAACTCTGTATGTTGATGTATCTTCTACCACACTGTGGTACTTTATCTAAATGTTCCTCCTTGTCTCTTTATTTTTTCCATTTTCCAAGAAGGAGTTTATGTAAACCGTAGTCAATAACATCACTTTCTTTTCTGTTCCCCTTGGCTTTTCCCTGTGATTATAGACACACCCATCCAAGAGCAGAAGCAGTGGTTCAGGGAGACGTTTAACCGTCTATTTGCAATTGCCAGTTCTGCAGAAGCCAGAGAGGCTGGTGTTCATCTGGTGTCTGGGTAAGAGAAGAAATCCGAAGTTATTTTAGAGTTTGGAATGATCTTAACAGACTTTAGAGTTCAGCGTAAACTATTATTGAGTATCTGCTGTGAGCAGCGTGCTGACCTAGATGTGGGCAGATTTAGAAAAACATTTTAGGCTTTACTTCAAAGAACTCAAGAAAGACAAATTATCATATTAGATTTTTTAACAATAAACCAATACAGTTTCTCAACACAAATACTATTTTGAGTTTCCTCAGGGATTACGCAGTGATTTCCAAATATGGCTAAAAAATTTGTCAGGTAAGCAACGAGCTTAGGTTATGTGGGGGATGATGTAGCTGATGGAAGTCAAACAGGTGCGACACTGGAATGGGTACAGAGACCCAAAATATAGGGACATATTATATAGTTAGTGTTTTTGAAGAATGAGACGTTCCAAAAAAAGTAAATTTTCTAGGTCACTAAAGTTACCTTTTGAAATGCCACTTGGGAAAAAATATTTCTGAAACAGTTAGCACACTTCTATTTGATTCTTCATATCTAATTTCAGGAGACATGCATTATTAAACAAAAGAGTTTAAAAATAAATCCTATGTAACATTTCTAGCACAAACTAGCACTTAAAATATGACAATGTCTTTCTATATCTTCTTAAACAGAGATTACTAGCTATTCTATCATTTTTAATTTATGTCTTTTAATTTATGACATAGCCTATATGCTATCTATATTATCGTGTGTAATACAGTCATGCCCTAAGCCTTCTGAAGAACAGAAGGTTTGCCTTTTCCTAACTTCTCAAATCTACTGCCTCTTTTGTGCTGTTTCTAAAAATGAAACAAAACTGTCCTTTCTCTTCTTTTGAGAATCAGGCTCTCTGCTGACATTTTCTGCTGGTGACATTTTCTGCCCTCCCTCACCATCACAAACACCAAACGGTGTTGATGTCATTAATTTCCTGAAGTCCCTGTCCAAAGCAGCAATTTTCACTTCTCTGCCTTCTGAAGATGGACTGATAATGACAATTCTCTTCAAAGCCAGATGATGAACCACATCGAAGAGTGCTTCTCATTGATATACGGCCACACTTGGTTTTTGTCCAACCAGTGTGACCCAGCCTAACTCACAAACTTTGGCTCTAAGTAATTTTCGTAGACAGCTATGTCCAAAATTCAACTATCCTTTCAAGAGTAAGACTTTGCCACCATTGAGGATATTAAGAAGAATATACTTTAAGTATTCTAAAAGAGAGTATTAAATTCACATGAATGATTTTTATCCCACTTGTTTCCAAAAAGGATTTGGATCAGTCAGGTGAAGACAAGGGTACAATGTCCTGTGTGTCTTTGGCTTAAGTATATAGCCTTAATCATCTATTCATCTATTCATTCCTTCTAAACAATTTTTCAGCATTCGCCGGTATCAGGTACTGTCCTAGGTATTAAGGATATATAAATGAGCAATTTAGTACACACTACTTGGCATATAGTAGATGCTCAATAAATATGTACTGAGTAAATTTGTAGGAAAGTCAGACTTTGTCCTGCCCTCATGCAGCTTATGGTCTGTAGGGAATGTCCTAAATCTAATGAGTTGCAAATGAGACACGAGTTACCAAGGGAAGAGTACAGGGTGCTCTGGAAGTATGTATCTGGAGAATAACTTTCTCTGGGAAGTTGTGAGAAGCCACCAAGAAAAAAGTAATATTTCAGCAGAGACCATCTGGATGAATGTAGGTTAGATTTGGTGATGTAGAGGTGAAGGAGCAGAGACAAAGTTCAGGACAGAGGAGTCAGTATACCAGGCGGAGGCACATGCATAGACCTGGATCTAGGGTGACTGATTTATTGGAGGGACAAAAATTTCCAGGGTAATGGAAAGCCACTGAGGGCTTTTCAACAGCAAAGTAACTGATCATGTTTGCTTTTCAAAAATATTCTGTCTGTAGCGTGGAAAACAGATTTGTGGAAAGAGAGATAATGGTGGGATAGATTACGTGTTGATAGTAGGGATAGAGAGTAGATGAATTTGAGAAATACTTAAGAGGAGATTTGATAGGGTCTGACAGTTGATGACATGTAGAAGGTGAGAGAAGAGAGAGAGTCAAGGATGACTCTTGGGTTTCTGGAGTTAGCACCTGGGTAGATGGGGCACCGTTTTCTGAATTGGATAAGACTGGGGAAAGAGGGAGGGGAAGTGTGCAGGGTGGTTAATGTGGAGACATGGGGGTAGACATCCAGTGGGGAGTAGACAACATGGGTTTAGATCTGGTTTTGGAGCTCAGGAGAGAGAAGAGGGCTGGAGATGTAGCCTTCTTTGGAACATTACTTGTTTTAATTTAGATATTTTGTTCAGATTTGAGGTCAGTCTTTAACTTATGATGGTATGTAAAACATCTGGAAAAACAAAAACTTTTCCTCAATATACACAGTCATAACTAAATAAAGAAAAGCAAGACTTTTTAGAAAAAGAGAATTAAATTCAATCTTTAAAAGACACACTGTTTTTAAATGTCTTATTTTCCTCAATCATGCACATTTTAAATTTAGCTACTGAGTTATCTGAACCCAAGAGAATGGAAGAATAGATCTTTTTCTCTTTATGTGTTATAGAAGTGTGATTTTTCAATAGTTTAGCAAATATTGCATGGAGTTCACTAGAAATGTGTTATTTCACAAAATTTCAGGAAAATTTTCCACCTAATATGTTTGAGTTGGCAGATATTTCGGAGTGTTCCTACTGTGGAAGTGCCATTCTGGGCCGACGTGGTTCTGGGATTTCGAAAGATGACCAAGGCTGAGCTGAAGAAATTCCCTCAACATGTGTTTGGTCAGGCTTTTACAACACTGAAATGTGAAAGTTCTGTTTATCTCGCATGGTTGGAGAAAAGGTCAGTTAAAATGGCTCTTTGCTGCTTTCTTCATCTGTCATAGCCATAAATAACTTCGTAGCTATTTATAAAATGTATACTGGAAAGTCTCTGTGGTCCCTCAGAACTCTTGCATTGTATCTTGCTGCTCACAAATGGCTGAAGCTTTGTTAAAACAATTTGAAGACCGTGTTTGGGTCACAGGAGCGAGTCATACCATGCTCGTAGTAACATATCCATCTCTTCTATGTGTGCACCTTTGGTGCTCCCCGCCCAAGTAAAACCCACTTATTAAAACAGTATCTTAGTTTCCTCATTCCTCCATTTTCTAAATGGAGTTTAGAAAATACTCTTCCAACTATTAAATTAGATGAGTTACTCTAGTTCTTTGGATGAGAGAATCTTATGCTTATTATATATTATTTTTGAATTTTTTCTCAGTGATAAAATAGCTTCATTATTTTCTTTTGTTATAAATAAGAACTCTGACACTGAGGGTTTATCTAAACTATGTAATTGCTTCCTCATTCAGTTCAGCCCAAAATGCCCCGAACTTGCATTTTGACTTGTTTTTCAGGACTTCCCGCTGTTTCCAGTTAGTTAGGAAACATATCGAGAGCGTATTTATTTCAGACATGTCGATAAATCTCTCTATAGTTTGGTCTAGAAATTGGGAGCATGTTGGGGGTTGTGAAACAGCCCTTTCAATCTCCGAATCTGTATATTTGGTAGATGAATAGGAACAGTGCGAATTATTGTGTAAATGTTAGAAAGTGGCTTGAAGTAAGCAGTGGCAACAATGATCTGGTCCCAGACGTAAGATATAGAATAATTGATTCAGATAATTCATTAATTCCACAATTCTTTGTCGAACACCTATATATACACTGGTCAAAAGGAAGATAAAATATCATTTTTATTGAGGAATTTTTAGTCTATTGGTATAAATGGATGTATATATTCGTGTGTTTACATTTACGTATTAATTAACAATTAGAGTAACACATATGGTGAGGGGTAAATTCAGATTTATGAGCTCTGAATGGGAGCACAGAAGAGGGGCCTAAGTCCATTAGACATATGTCAAGAGCATTATGATATATTTTTATAGCTTTATAAGTGCTCGTCTCACTTTTACCTGTCAGCAATTTATATGGGTCAATTTATTTTTGAAAGTTTCGGTTTCATAAAACCCACAATTTTGTGCCTTGTTCACTGGCCTATAAACCACTGTTTGTAGGCTAAATTTCCACCTGAGTACATCAGTTGATAAGTGAACATTTTGAGCCATCATATGATGGAGTTGCCCATCAGCCAACATTCAAGTTTTAGCAGAATCACCATCTTTCCCGAGTGCCAGTTTTGTGTAGTGCTGCATTTTTGTCCTTATGTTATAAAAATGACTGTAAGAATTTGGAAGTGCTAATGCTAGTGATACAAAGTTGAGGTATCATATATTTTATCTTAATTAAATTCAGATACAGGAAATTATTAAGCATGCCGAAAGTGGCAGTTTTACTTATATATATATATTTTATGACACAAAAACAAAATGGAAGAACACGTACAAAATATTGGGCATAAAAGGTGAGGTGGCATTAGGGAATTTTGTAATTTTTTAAATTTTTAGTTCTCTTAGGCTGAAGTTTTATTATTACCCCAAATCTATTGTTTGGCTTTCTCATCTTGGATTTTTGTATCTATGTTCTGGAAAGTCCACAGAAAACCTGGCTGGAGCCCTATGGTCTCTGGAAGATTGGGAAGAGGGTTTGTTCCCATCACGGAGGCTGTCAAAGGCTGACCAAGGGCTTCTCTGTGTGGGGTTGGCCAGGGGCTGGGGCAGGGATGGTCATGGATGCAGAAATAAGGAAAGTGGATGAACTCTTATAAACCCTTTATCCAGATTCCTAACATTTTGCTTTATCATCTTCTCTCTCTCTTCTTTATATATATTATTTTTTTTTTCAGAACAATATAAGATTAAGTTACAGACACTGTGTCCCATTATTTTTATATATTGCCATGTGTGTTTTCTAAGAGCAAGGATATTCTCTTACATAAACACAGTACTATGATAAAAGCCCAGATAGTCATATTGATACAATGCTATAAACTATGGACCTTACTCATATTTTGCCAGTTGTCCCAATAATGTCCTTTATATGATATGTGTATTTCTGGTTCATGATCCAATCCATGATAACACACTTCACATCGCATTTAGTCGTCATGTCTCTTTAGTCTCTGGCCTATCTTTGTCTTTTATGATGTTTATAACTCTGAATAGTACATACCAGTTGTTTTGTAGAATATCCCTCAGTTGTCTAATGTTTTGTTGTGATTAGATTGAAGTTATGCATTTTTGGTGGAACGCCATGGAGTTGGTGTTGAATCCTTCTTGCCTCATATCAGGAGGTGCATGGTGTCAGTTTGTCCTCTTCTAGTGACTTTACCTTCGATCCTCTGGCCTGCCAACTATCTCCACTGTGAAGTTGCTACTTTTTCCCTTTGCGATTGCTAAATGCGTTGTCAGGATATACCTTAAGGCTATGTTAATACCCTGTTTTTCTTCAAACTTCACCTAGTAGTTTTTGTACTTGTTGATAATTCTTGCCTGAACCATTACTGTAGTGTTTGCCAAGTGATACTTTTCTCTTTCTACATTTAGTTTGCTTTCTACTATAAGGAAGAGTCTTTTCTTTTCCTGTATTTATTATTCAGGTGTTTATACCAGTATGAACTCATAGATTCCTATTCTATTCAAAGTATTTCAGTCTATTACTCTTGTTATTTATTTTGATGTTCAAATCGTCCAAGATTTGGCCAGTGGGAGCCCCTTCAAGTTGCTCCTGCCTTTTTGACATGTCTGCATCTTTTTTTTTTTTAAGCACTGTCTTACTTTTAGGAATAACAAGATTTCACACGCTCCAATTTTGAGAAGAAAAACATTTTCTTTTTATGAACATTTTCTTTTTTTGAACAATTTTTCAAATGTTTTTATTGTTAATCATATATACATTTTTTTAATTGAAGAAATGATTTTAATTTTTTCCCCTGTCTACCTCCCCCTTCTTTCCTCCCCGCTCCCCTCTGGAAACCACTAGTCTATAGTCCATGTCCATGAGTCTCTGTTTGTTCGTCCTGTTTGTTTGTTGCTTTTAGGTTTATATCCCACATATAAGTGATATCATGTGATTTTCAACTTTTTCTGTTTGGCTTATTTCGCTTAACATGATTATCTCAAGGTCCATCCATGTTATCACAAATGGCAGTGTTTCATCTCTTCTTATGGCTGAGTAACATTCCATTGTATATATGTACCACAGCTTCTTTAGCCAATCATCTATCATAGTTTATGAATATTTTCCTCCATCTTTTCCTTAATAGAAATCTGAAGCAATGCCAAAAATTAAATTTATGGATTTGGTGCAGAAATAAACTGCCTTTACTCTTTCTCCTTTCTCTTTCACCTTGTACTCTGAAATTACCGTGTTTCGATTTTGGGTGGAGCTAGGGAACACACCCAACATCAGCCCCTCCTCTACCTTGCCCTGCCTGGGACAAGAATAAGAACAGAAGCCCACATGCAGATGTGTAAATTTAAAAATTCTCAATCAAGCTAACAAATCTTTAAATAAGAAATAATTTAGGCTTTTACTTAACAAATACTTACAACCACTGGAAGGCCAAGATACATGTAGAATTCTTGGGTTTCCAGAAGGGTTGCACCTTAACACAGCAGCCTTGGATGTGTGCCAGGAGGCACCCTAGCCCATACACTCACGCTCCATCTATACCCTCCCCTTGAAAATAGCTCTCTCTTGCCCATCCCTTGGGCTCAGGGGTACACAGACTGGCACAGTTTGCCCTGCAGAGGAAGACAGTGCAGACCCTGGAAGTGGAGAGGGAATGTGGGGATGCTGGGTCCCCAGCTCATGGGCAGAAAATGAAGGGACAAGGCTCTGGCTGAACGCATCCCCCCACCCCGCCTCCATGCTCACTTCTCATGCGCAGCTGGAGAAGGGCCAGAGCAGGGTCCTCTAGGTGGCCCAGTGAAAGGAAGGTACAGTTCAGATTAGCCGGAGTAAGTTCTGAGTCTTTGAAATAGAGTGTGGGGGTATGAAGAGTTTCTCCCAATCTTTTACAAAAGGTTATGGACTATTAAGTAAAGGCAGAAGACTTAAACAGAAATTTTCCCTGAAAGAGAGGGCACATTGCTTTCATTGTGCTTTAAGTGACGAATAGTAGATAAGGTCTTCGGAAGATGGAGAGTTTGATGGGGCAGAGAGGGAGCATGAAGGCCCAGGACAACTGACGAGGTGGCAGGGGGGCTGTGTCGTGTGGGAGAGGGCAGAGGCAGGGACAGCAGCGTCACCCCAGTGTAAGTGCCCTCCTCTGAGGAGTCTTCGGCGATATCTCAGTTCGCCTGAGGCTGCCCTGGGCCATGAGAAGTTCCTCCTTGGAGGGGCTGGGGGTTGTCCCCACCCTGGACTGTGAGGGAGGGCCAGTCCCCAGCACGGCCGCAGTCCCAGCAGCTCTCCCACTCTGGCTGAGAATGAATGTTTTAGCTCTAGAAACAAATGGAAACAAATACAGCTGACCCTTGAACAACACAGGTGTCAAGTGTGTGGGTCCACTTATATGCAGGTATTTTTCAACAATTGTATAGTTGGTCCCATATCCCCAGATTCCGAGTCTGTGGATTCAGCCAACTACAGATGCAAAGGGCTGCCTGTGTGTAGTCTATGACATTATCTATAAGGGAATGGAACATTTGCAGATTTTGGTATCCACTGGGGGTCCTGGAACAAATTTCCCAGTGATACCGAGGAACTGTATTTAAATTTTGGGGAGTCAAAGTTATCGGTGGATTTTTGACTGTGTGTGGGTTGGTGCCCCTAACCCCACCTTGTTCAAGGGTATACTGTATAATCAGGATGATTTGTTCTGCTTGCTTCTATAGCATCACCTTCCAGAAAACAGATCCCTCATTTCCATAATAACTTCATTTTCAGGCCTAATCTCCAACTGTGGGATGAAGGCCTGGGAAAAAATCTTGCTACCCTCTCAGTAGTTGGAAACCTGTTGTCAGCATTTTACCTTACTTAAAATAACCCCAAGAGAGTGGTATCTTGTTCCACTGGGAGTCACCTCCTGACTGCAACATCATTGAGCCTGAGGGCCGGCTAGCTGGCAGCGCACTGTTTCCTGTCTGCTTTTGGGTGGCAGAATGAGGGAGAAGAGATCCGAGAGGCTGTTCTTATTCCTTTCGAGTCCTGGGGAGGCCTCTTTCAGTCTATTTGTTTGATACACATGTTCTCTACGACAGTGGCTGGGACGTGAGTGTCTCAGACAGACAGAATGCACAGTCAACGGCAGGGGAGCCACCCCAGCCCCTCCCAGCTCCCCCCAGGGGCCCTGATGCCTCATGCTTCCTCCCGCCGCCCAGTGTGGGGCCTGCACAGATAGCATGCAGAGGCCTCCAATTGATTAGTGGAGATTAGTTGTCCCCTTTCCCTCAGGGCCTGGCATCTGTCCAGAAGGCCAATGTGAAGAAGGATGAGGGCCCCACATCCTCTTTGCTCTTGAGGGAGGAGCTCTAGGGAAGGGATTTCTTTAAGACCAAAAACAAGCCTTTCAGGGCGAGGATTTCAGCCAGGCGGGAAGCAGGGCAGCCTCGTGGTAAGGGGGTGGGATCCTGGGAACTCACTCTGTGGGCTGCCACCCACTCTCCTCCACCAGAAGCCACACAATTCGTCCTTGTTCCTCACACCCAAGGTCTGTTTTGTGGCCTCCTACATTCCTTCTACAGAATGTGAATGTTCAGCCTACAGTGTTTTGACTCAAAAACAGGCATTTCACTCTACAAGCCACACAATGGCTTCAACCTAAGCATTATTCTTCTGAAAAAATATAAACTTCCAGGAAAGAAAAAATATTTTAACCACAAATTTGATCTGTATCATTTTTCAAAGAACAGAAGGGGTCATCTTCTTTTAAAAAAAATACATACATATGTGTGTGTATGTGTATATATCACCAATGTATGTATCTCCAATAGTATCCAGAACAAATGAACAAAAACCCCTGAGATTTAATCAGCCATGCAGATCATATTTTATATATTTGGCCTTTGGAGACATATTCTGCTGCTTTTTACTTGTCCGTTTCCAGGAAATGCATCACAGAAGCAGTAAGTCAGCTGAGCCTGTTTCTTCGCCAGGCACGCTAGCTAAATTATCCCGGCTGGACCAGCATTGTCTTACCTTTGATGACATCCAGAAGGCTGGGTGCCCCATATCTGTGCCAGTGGACCTGTAACTTAGGTGCATTGCTTACTTTTCAGGAGGCCATGCCTTACTCTGTGGCCCTGATAAGGCCCACACTGACCACAGCACTGACCACACTGGGCTTCCTTCCCAGTTCTTTCCTTCTACTCACGTAGTAAGCCTTCTCTGCTACTTTCCCTAGGAAAGCCCTCTGTCTCCCATTTCCTGTATCTTCTGTTCTCTTACTTGGTCTGACTCATAGAAGTGTCCACGAAAGAAACTCCTGTGGCTCTTTCAGTAGTTGGACAGAAATATGAATAGTATATTAGGGATGTGACAGGTTGTCCCTGCCTCATAAATGTCCCACCTGCAAAGGTCCTTCCTGCGTACAGCAGACCTGCTCCCCTGTGCCGAACACACACCATGCCTGCTAGAGCACAGTCTTCCTTTCCCAGCATCTTTAGGGATTTCCTCCCCTTCCCAGCATCTGTCCACCCCCCACTGGAGGAGCAATGGGCAAGAGATGGCTCCAGACACAGGTCTAATGTGAACTCTCCCCTTTCTCCCTGGCTATGTAAGGATGAAGTAGAAGGGGACCAGCCAGGAAGATGGAAAATGACAGTGTCTGGTTTTTTCTAATGGTGGCAACAGGTTTAGTAGGGAATAGGTGTCTATGTTGGGTGCAATACTCTTGGGTGCTTCCATGAACTCAAAGAAATTAGCTTTGGGGGCTTCTACTGGGGCTTCAGTAGCTGCCCTAAGGCAGCTACAGAGGTGAACTTGTTCCCTGAAACCCCACTTGCTGGACTAAGGGTGCAAAGCTACGCCCCTCCAGGATCACCCTTCCCATAGAAACCCTGGGCCTCATCCACACCCTCTTCCCCAAAGGGACCAGAGACTGCTCAATGCCTGAACAGGGCTTAGAGTGATTGACACAAGTTTGTGGAGAAGACAAGACAGGGATGGAGATTCAGAGAAGTGGGAAATGGAGTGCAGTAGATTTTATTAGAATATGCGTCGCAAAGGAATGAGCGAGAGATGTGGTCCTTAGATGTGATGACGTTGTCAGGTCAAAATTAGACTATATATAAAATGTAAGAAATCCCATGTATCCTTCACCCAGATTCCCCAAATCTTAAACTTACCATATTTGCATTATCCTTTTCCCTCTAAATATACATTTTTTCCTGAACCGTTTAGCTGCAGATATGATGCATTATCCTTTTCCCTCTAAATATACATTTTTTCCTGAACCGTTTAGCAGCTTTATCTCAAATGCTGAATATGTATTTCTTAAACCCAACACATTCTCTTATAATCGAAGTCAAGTAATCAGAATGAGAGTATTAATATAGGTACATTTTTGAAATTTATAAACCGTTTCAGATTTTGCCAATTGTCCCAATAACATGCTTTATAGCAGAAGAAAGTCCAGGATAATGTGTTGCAATATGTGTGTGTGTGTGTGTGTGTGTGTGAGTGTGTATACATATATGTATGTGTATATATACATTTAATGAATATGTACATTCATTAGAAGCAGGTGACTGGACTCTGCTCACATTCAGAGGGAGGGGAATTAGGCTTTAGCCTTGATGGATGATGATTCAAACAATTTGTGAATATCTTTTTAAAACAGCACCATTGGTTCTTTGAGTATAAATTATTGACATTCCTACCACATGCAAAACATGCATTCATATTTAAATTTTTAATGATTATAAGCTATGTTAGGCGAGGCTATGTTAAGTGTCACCATGAAGAAGAAGTGGATTTTTTCCCTGTGAATCTATATGTATAGTACTATTTGCCAATTGAGATTTTAAATGCAAATAGACTGAAAATAATTATTTTCTGTTACTAAGGTGTCATGTTTGGGCTTGAAGCAAGGATTAAGTTTTTTAATTGACTACATTTAATACTACGTACACAATACGTAACGTCTTGCAGAGCCAGCCATCTTCTCTAGGTCTTTGACCACTGTCCCCTGCCAGCTGTTCTTAAATCTCTCTACACCTGATAAGGTTCACCTCCTGGTCTCTCGTTCTTCCCAGGGTAAAAGAAAGTGGAGGCCTGATACTCACCCGGCGAATAGAAGACCTGTGGGAACTGCACCCATTCTTCGACATCGTGGTCAACTGTTCAGGCCTTGGGAGCAGACAGCTTGCAGGAGACTTGGAGATTTTCCCTGTCAGGGGCCAACTGCTCAAAGTTCAGGCTCCCTGGGTGAAGCATTTTATCCGAGATGGGAGTGGACTGACCTATATTTACCCTGGTATATCCAGTGTAACCCTGGGTGGAACTAGGCAAAAGGGAGACTGGAATCTGTCTCCAGATGCAGAAATTAGCAGAGATATTCTTTCCCGATGCTGTGCTCTAGAGCCCTCTCTCCGGGGAGCCTGTGACATAAGAGAGAGGGTGGGCTTGAGGCCCTTCAGGGCGGGTGTTCGGCTGCAGAAAGAGCTCCTAGTCCAGGATGGCCGTAGACTGCCTGTGGTCCACCATTATGGCCACGGGAGCGGGGGCTTCTCTGTGCACTGGGGCACTGCTCTGGAGGCCTCCAGACTGTTAAGCGAGTGTGTCCAAGCCCTGAGGACCCCTACTTCCAAGTCAAAGCTATAAGTGACATGAAATGACAGCAAGGGGCCCTGAAGACTACTGATCAAATACAATTTATTTTCAAAATCAGAAATGATACAATAGGTATCATTATATTTAGGACTAGTACTAATCTAATCTAGTGCTGTTCTGGTATTAGACTTAAGTCTAGTGCTAATGACATGGGGCATAAAGCTCTATTTTTGTTAAAAACAAAGATTTCTTTTAGATCCGGTGTTCAAGGATCTATGCTAATTTACATGGATGATGGAAGCTGTAGGGACTTTGACATTTTTGGTTCATAAATCCATAGGAGGAGATAACGTATGGATATCACTGAACTCACTGTCAGTTGCAGAGCTGCCCACAATGCTCAAAAATTGTAGCCAAGCGAGCCTTATAATCCCTCTAAATAAATTGCATGGTGATCACACAGCGCAGGTTTATTACATTTAATATAGAAGACAAAGCATGACTCCTGCTGGAAGAATTCCTGGTAGAAGACAGGGATGAAGTTGCCTATGGATGTGGCATCAACTCAATAGCTGTCTGGGGTCCATCGCCTAAGGGTTGTACTTTTCATTACCACAGATGATTGAGAGCGGGTGGTTATATAGCTGACTTTGCCTAAGCATTTTGGAAGATTGGATAGCATGTGCAGCCAAAGAGCTAATTTGCTAATTAAGATGGAACAATCCTTTTGAATGAAGTATAACCAGAGTTTCCTGCAAGTTGTTAAAAAGCACTGGGGAGGAGGGGATTGTGTCTCATGATAAAATGAGCCTGGGAATTGCTGAATTAACTAAATTTAACCTGGCTTCTTGGGCCTACTCAGAGCCTTCAACCCATTCACGGGTATTGTGAATCCTCAGGTGGGCTTTGTCTTGAGTGAGAGAATGGTAAAGGAGGTGGTATTCGTTGAGATAAGGAAGCGTGAGAGAACTAGGTGCAATTTTAATTTGCGGCGGGGAGGGGAAGATGGCGTATGTTGAGTGATAAGTTCTTTTGGATATCCTGAGGGCGATGTGAGGTTGGCAATGAGAATGTGGGAAAGAGAAAGCCCCCAGCACGACTTTGTTTTTATCGTTTCGTTCAGTGAGCTTTTGCATATGATTTTGTTTGAAGAGAAAATTCTGCTGGGAGAGAAAAAGAAGGGGAGAGAGAAAGGCAGGGAGGAGGCACTCAAACGAGGGGTCTTCCCTATAGATTTCCAGCAGGGGGTGGTATTGTATCAAATTCAGATAAATTGGTAAATTTGAAAAATTAGAACTGACTAGAAATAAAAAATGGATACCAGGTGTATTGAGTAAGTATATGATTCTTTTGAGGTTTTGGAGTTTCTATGCCCAAAACGCCAATTCTGTTTAAAGTATTTGAGAAATGTATGAACTTAGATAGACTGAAAATAAACATGCATGCACACACACAGAGTTACACAAAATCTGTAAGAAATAATGTTGTGATAAAATGGCATTTTAAAGAAGGGAAATAAAAATTTTAATGATAAAAATAAAAATAAAGAGTGCTGCTCAGAATAGGTAGTCTTTAGTTGTGTTAAAGGTGGTTCGAAGTATACTCATTTGTTGCTCACACCCCTGGTTTTGAACCTACAGCATTTTCTTATCGCGTAGGTAGGCTCGTACCCTATGACCATTGTCTATTTGCTACTCTCGTTTACTTTCTCTGCATTTTATATTTCTAAAGTCTAACATTACAAGACAAAGATTAGTGGTGTCTTGAGAAAGTGATCATGGCTGCATGCCCTGTTTCATTTTTACTAATTGCTAAGCATTTGTTCCCAAGTGTATCTCAAAGAGGGGGTCTCCAACGCGCCCCCCGCCCCCTGGCCATGGATCAATACCTGTCTGTAGCCCGTTAGGAACCAGGCCACATGGCAGGAGGTGAAACACAGGTGAGCGAGAGCGAGAGAAGCTTCATCTGTAATTGTAGACACTCCCCAGCACTAGTATCGCTGCCTCGGCTTCACCTCAGACCATCAGGCATTACATTCTCATAGGAGCACCTGGTGCCTGGGGGGACCACTGTAAAAGTTTGGGTCAGTAGCTACCAACCTGGGCTGCACATTAGAATCACCTGGGAAATTTTGAAAAAATACCAATGTTCAGTTCTGCTCTATTAAAGTAGAATCTTTGGGGGAATGGGGTGGGGCACTAACATCAGTATTTGTTCAAAATTGCCATAGGGTTCTCACAGCTGGAGCTGAGAATCACTGAACACTGTCCCCTCTCTCCTCACAGGGCTCCACTGCTACATAGCTACTAGCCTCCTTTTCTTGCTCACCATCTTGGGGCATCATCTTGGGGATGAGCTCACACAAGCAGGTGTGTCCTTCAGCACTTCTGGTCGAGGCAGACAAGGATTAGCTGTCTCTCAAAGGTGCTGTCTAGACATGCTGGGAATCACATTTGCCTAGAGAGAGCTATCTGACTTTGTTTGAAAGAGGGACTGAATATAGAGACAATGCCCAGAACTTATATAAAAGTAGAACTCTGACCTACTACAACTGGACTTGGAAACCAACTCCTTATTTATAATAACCAGCCCTGGAAGCCAGCTTGCTATAGGTCAGGTTTGCAGGAAGCCAGTTTGCTATCTCTAGCAACAACTCAGAAAGCAAAACAATAATTTCTGAAACAATGGGCCCCGAATGGCCAGGAATTAATTAATATCTTCCCTAATTTTTGTCCCATTTCTAATTAAAGACCAACCAGAAAAACTAAATAAGCTCTTCTAACCAATTACACAGTATGTGGAATCCAACTTCTAGTTAGCTCACCTGTAGCTTCCTGCAGCTGACACACCCGAAGTTGTCTCTTTTGTCACTGAAAGCTTCTCACTCCTGTGCCTGCCTTGGAGTGACGGTAGCCAAGTTCCTTGCTACAGCAAAGCTCTAATAAATAGCCATTGCTTTTCTTGTTTGGCTGGTCTTTTTTCCCTGTACCCAAAGATTTCCTGTCTATGTAACTTAAGTTAGTGATCTGTGGTGAGGCCTCAGAATGGACTACTTTGCTGTTTTATTTTCCTATTTTCTGTTACAGACCACTAAAACTTTTTTTTTTTTTTTTTTTCCTGAACACGGAGAACAACTGATTTCTTAAATCCCTGTGTTTGACACAGTGTCTAACATTTGTGGCTGACTTCAGATCTGCTGCTCCGGGACCCAGACTGAAATTGTAGCTTTGAGAGCACTGGTGTTGCAGGCACGGTGCTTCTTCGGTAGACAGAGGTTATGTACATACTTTTAGGATTTATTTGCTTAGGAAGAAAAGAAAAGCCATAGCCCAGTTGGACATAGTTGAATAGAAGAAAGGGTATTTTTTAAAATGACATATATTATTTTCTTCCTTTTATCGAATAGATCTATTCAAACCAATTGATATTTGAACCAATTTTTCTCAACTCATTAAGTGCTTTTAGAGAAAAGGAAAGAAAAAGGTTGGTGGGACCTGTGTTCTCTGGGAGTTGTAGTCTGGGAAGCCTGTTCCAGGACTCTCAAAACAAGTCAGATATTTGAAATAAACGTAGCACTTCATTTTTTTTCTTCATAGCATAGTATTTTTTCTTGATTCCTCTTATCTCTCTTCCTGGGGATGTGAATGATGGAGACACATTTGAAACCTGTTTCCTCTGGGTATCATTCACTCAGGAGCTGACTGAGATGTTCAAGAGGTCCCTTTCTTCTTGAAAAATCTCAGCCGTTTTGCCACAAGGCCTGGGGGCTTTATTGTCCTAAGTAACTTTGCTGCCTATAAATCACAGCCCTAAGCAGCCAAAGGAAATGAGTTAACCAGGTCTCTGAAAAAAATGTAACCAATGTTTCTTCAATTATTAGCAGAACAATTGACTTCCATCTGCTCAGGGCACCTGCCGACCTGGCCTGCAGCCACATTACCCACAATTCCACCACCCAGAGCCTGTAAAAATCAAAATTTTTACCCTGGTGCATGTTCTACAATATCAGCACACCTCTCAAATTTTCAAGCATCATAGTAGTTCTCTTCGATACAATGGAACTCAGAAATTGTGGTGAATACTCCAAATAGTTTGCCTACTCTGTCCAGGCTCCCTTTCCTGGGAAATCTGCTCCGACCTAGGAGTTCATTACCTGGTTAGTATTCCCTCTGCCTTTCTGATCACAGCTTATTGGATCAGAGGAAACTATCAGTTAGGTTTAGGTTCGGTTGCAAGTAATGGAAACATCCCAAAATAGGTGCTTAAAAAATAGGCATGTATTTCTGTCTCACATAAAAGAAGCCTGGATGTAGGCAGTCCAAGACATAAAAGAAGCCTGGATGTAGGTAGTCCAAGACTGGTGTGGGGACTTCATCAGTGATCCAGGCTCTTCTTGCTCACATTCTGCTCTCTCAAAGGATATGGCTCTTATGCTCATGACTCCAAGATGGCTGTCAGAGCTCCAGCCATCACATCACATGCGCCCTACCCAGAAAACTTTCCAGAAGACTCACTCAGCAAGTTTGCTTATATCTCATTGCATAGGATTTAGCCTCAGGCCTACACTGCAATTCAAGGGAAGCTGGGATATAGTGTTTCGGCTTTGTGATGTCAGGGCCCAGGGCATGCTGCCCCAGGATTTTGAACCAAAATCACCCGAGAAGTTATAAGAGAAAGAAGAGCTCTCTGACTCTCCTCTGTCCTCCTAAAAGCAAGAAATAAATCTCCATGATAGGTGCACTCCCCATTCCTGAAGGACTGAGAGACAATCTTATCAAAAGAGTTATAAAACCCAGAATAGAAAAAGCGTATATAAACAAACCTTGCAACGCCTTTACTCATTAACTACCCAAGCCCAAACTTTGTTTAGATTCCTCAAACCTGCTTAGATTCCTTTCTAACGAGCACTTTCTTTCTTTGTCCTGCCAATTTCTCACAAACTTATTGTTTCTTTGTCTAAAAAGTATAAAAAGCTGCCAGGTTCGATCAGTTCTTTGAGCCTCATTTTATGATCTGAGCATCACACTGCGATTCTCCTGTGCACACATATTGAAGTTTTTTCTCCTGTTAATCTAGTCTTGTGTCAATTTTATTATTTTATAACTAGTCCAGCCAGAAGAACTGAAGAAGGATAGAGTGGAGAATTCTCTCCTGCTTCTCAACAGTGACAATGTAAAGGTCAAGATTTTAGCAATCTCTACTAAAAGTATCAAATTACAAATTGAGTTAAGCCAGTCAGATTCTTTAGAATTTGTACTAAGAAATTCTAAGACTGTTTCCTGGTAATGGCAGGCTCTGGAGAGATGAAGAATTGGGCCAGCAGTCTAGGCTGTTCAGATTTATACAGAGGAAGCCAGGCAAGAGAGAGGAGGCAGAAAGAAGCAGAGTATCCTAATCTCACCACCCCCTGAGATTCTGATTTATTAGGCCTAGAATCTATATTTCTTAAAAGCCCCCCAAGTGATTCTGATGTACAAAATCTAGATCGCGTCTCAGCTCCGGATGCACATGAAAATTACCAAGTTGAGGGTTGGGGGAACTTTTTAAAAATATTGATGCCTGCTTTCTCCACCCAAGAAATTCTAATTCTGTTGGTCGGCGGGTGGGCCCAGGTATCAAATTTTTGTTTTGTTATGTTTTTTTTAGTTCTCCAAGTGATTTCCATACACAGTCAATGTTGAAGACCTCTGGTCCAGCTAGTCAAATAGGATTTTGTTCAAAGAAGTTAACTCACAATTGTGTGGGTACAAAGGTAAGGCAAGCCATGGGAGACCAGACGTATTGAAAGTGTTATTGGTGGACTAGGTGAACAGCAGCAGAATGCAGGGGTCATTGTGGGAAGGACAGAGCTGAGACAAGGCATCAAGCTCACCAGGGAGCTTTCTAACCAATGCAATATCCTGACACAGGTCTGATATTTTTATCTTTCATCTTTTTCATTTTCCAGTGGGAGCCAAATCCCAGGCACAGCAAGCCTGGAGGTTGTAAAAACCACAAAGGCAGAGAAGATACATAGCTTTAAGCTGCTCCCTTACCAGAAGGCAGCCTTAATCTCCTTCATGGTTCCAGCTCAGTAGAATAATGCCAGTGAGATGTGCAGAATGGATGGGGGCATAGACATACTGGCTTTGCTCCTAAGAAAATTTTGTTTGTCCTTATTTCTTCTAGCTGGTTAGATAATTCAATTGCCTGAGAATCCAGGGTGTAAGTGTATTCTCTGTGGTATATTCAAGCTGTGAGATTTTAGCAATAGATAGTTTTGAAGTTTTTAAGGAAAATCAATCAGAAAGCCAACAAGAGAGCTTACTGGCTTTTCCAAATTTAAGCTGGGATAATCTGTTCATTGATGTCACATTGATAGTTTACTCACTCAGTCATTAAACAGATTTTGTTTGAATACCAGGCTTGGTGTTTTTTGAATACTAGTTTTTGGATATGAACTGTTAAACAAATCAGGCATGATCACATGGAACTTGCAGTTTAGTATAAAGCAACTACAGCCCTCAGGCCATATCCAGCCCTCTGCCTGAGTTTGTAAATAAAGTTTTATTGGAACAGAGCCATGACCTTTTGTTTACACATTATCTCACTGCTCTCAAGCTATAGGGGCAGAGTTGAGCTGCTGAGAGACTGTGTGGCCTACAAAGACTAAAATAGTTACTAACAGGCCCTTTAAACAGAAGCAGTTTGCTAACCCCTGGGCTAGTGTATAGTTGAAAACTGTTTTCTCATCACAGAGATCCACTTATTTTTTATAAGCTTAGACAAGGGTTTTTGGTTGAAAGGAGAGAATCTACTTAAATGGGCTCAAGGAGAAAGAAAAAGTATGACAAAATATTTCCTCAGGAATCCAGAGACAGAAAATTAAATACAGGTGTTACTCCTACAGCATGAGTTTTTGCTGTATAAATTAGCCATAACTCAGTTCTATTAATTAAAAAATATACTCTGCATTCCTAAGGACACCATTGGTTGCAACAAGATCTTGACCAGGAATTAATAATATATTTAGGAGCTAGCTCCGATACAAGAAAAAACTGTTGCCTGAGCAACACAAGAGCTTTGTTTGGGTAGTGTTGACTTTGTTTATCCTAACAATGGGTGATAATAATGATAAAGAAGATAAGGTTATAAAGATATATGAAAAGTCCCGTTGGTGCTAGAAAAAGAAAAGATAGAAAAAGAAAGGATAAGATTTTAAAGAAAAACCTAGAAACCACCAAATGCTGAATTCGTTCCGTGTTTAGATTTTATTCTTTTAGCTATAAGAAGTGTCCTTATTATTGAAATTACCACAGGAAAAAAAAACTTTGGGGAGGGGAGGGGTCTGAAACGCTCCAGCTCCTATCACCTTTCTTTCCTTAATATAATAACTTTTATTTAAAAAAACTTTGGGGAGGGGAGGGGTCTGAAACGCTCCAGCTCCTATCACCTTTCTTTCCTTAATATAATAACTTTTATTTTTAAAAAAAATTTATATTAATTTTTACAAAAATAGTTTTTTAAAAAGTGAGGTTTCTGGGAATACAGAATTGACTGTCCAGTCAGACCTCATGCGAAGTGGAACTGGCTCAGAACCTGAGGAATCCACACCGTCAGCTCTCACTGTCCTACCTTAGGGGTATATCAAGTCTTCAACTTTACGTCATAATTTAGTTTGCAGGGATCTTGATTGCCTTTCCCCTTCCACAAGGTATCTCGCAGGTCCACTACAGTGATGACACTATGTTGATTGGACCTGGTGATCAAGAAGTAGCAGTGACTCTAGATTTATTGGTAAGACATTTGCATGTCAGAGGGTGGGATAAATCTGACAAAAATTCAGGGGACTTCTATCTTAGTGAAATTTCTAGGGGTCCAGTGTGAGACATGTTGAGACATCCCTTCTTGATGAAGGATAAGTGTTACATCTGGCCCCTCTTATAACCAAAAAAGAGGCATAATGCCTAGTGAGCTTCCTTGGATTTTGGAAGCAACATATTCTTCATTTGTGTGTTATTCTGGCCCATTTACTGAGGGACCTGAAAAGCTGCTAGTTTTGAGCAGTTTCCAGACAAAGAAAAGGTTCTACAACAGGTCCAGGCTGCTGTGCGAGTTGCTCTGCCACTTGGGCCATGTGATCCAGCATATCCATCAGTACTTAGAGTGGCAGTGGCAGATAGAGATGCTCTTTGGGGCCTTGGCAGGTCCCTGTCGGTGAATCATGGCACAGGCCCTTAGGATTTTGGAACAAAGCCCTGCCATCCTCTGCAGATAACTACTCTCACGAGGAGCAGCACTAGGCCTACTACCAGGCCTTGGTAAGACTGAAGGCTTCATCTTGGGCCATCCAGTTACCATGTGACCTGAACTGGTACCATGTGACCAGAACACGACCCACCAAGCCATGAAGTTGAGCATGCATGGCAGCACTCCATCAGCAGATGGAAGTGGAATATTGGGGCCACGCAGGTCCTTAAGGCACATGTATGTTACATGAAGTGGCCTAAATGTCCATGGCTCCCACTTCTGCTGCACTGCCTTCTCTCCCTCAGCTGCTCCTATGGCCGCATGGAGTGTTCCCTACGATCAGAAGAAGAGAAGACTTGGGCCTGCTTTATAGATGGTTCTACATATGGTACATATGCAGGCACCACCCGAAAGTGGACAGGCACAACAGCCCCTTCCTGGGACATCCCTGAAGGACAGTGGTAAAGGGAAATCCTCTCCAGTGGGTACTACGGTCCCTTCCTGGGACATCCCTGAAGGACAGTGGTAAAGGGAAATCCTCTCCAGGGGGCACTACAGTCCCTTCCTGGGACATCGCTGAAGGACAGTGGTAAAGGGAAATCCTCTCAAGAGGCAGGACTTCAAGCAATGCACCCGGTTGTTCTCCCTGCTTGGATGGAGGAATGGACAGACATGCTACTGTGTCCTGGTTCATAGGCTATGGCTAATGGTTTGGCCAGAAGGCCAGGGACTTGGAAGGAACATGATTAGAGAAGGTGACCAGCAGAGGAGGATTTTAATAATCTAGTTGACAGGATGACCTGCTGTGTGGATTACAATCCACCT
>NW_006494612.1:5903353-5906928 GCF_000325575.1 Pteropus alecto | reverse complement strand
CTCCGCCAAAGTGTTCCTATGTGCATCACACTTCTGTTGGACCATCTCTTCTTATACAGAGATTTTTAACAGTAATGGAATTTCCCCTCTGCTCTGCTCACTAGGGATAGGTTGTGGGAGAGAATATACATGAAGGGTGGGGAGAGAAAGTGTATCAGAGTCCGAAGGAGAGGCGTATGAAGTACAAATATTTAGGAGGGTGTAATGTAGCTCCTCAAGCAGATACTAGTGACTTACAATTTAATGCGAATGTGCTGCAGGTCTCGGGTGAAAGTTGGTTTTGATAATGTAGAGTTGCGGGTGGGCAGGGTGGTGGAAACGTTTGGGAAATATACATATTTTGGGTTTCTGCTGGAGTTGGAAGTGTTTGTTGCTGAGCATTTGGTGTGCAGAGCACGGAGGTATTAAGATATGTTTTGCCGACGGTGGGCTATGCTTTTACCTATTGGGATTTAAGTAAAAGAATAACATATGCTGATGTGTACAGATGTGTAAAAAGTATGTAGTGTATTTGCTAGTTCTTATATTTGGAAGGAAAAACAGGAAAATATGTTTTGAGGATAGGAAGGGAGTGGGTAATAGGAATGTTTCCCCAAGGCAGGACTGCTGGAATTTCTCTTCTGACTAATCCAGGAAGGGTTTGGAGGGTGGCACAGCTCTTTTTGCTTTTTGTCACTCATGTATGAATTACTCTTGGGCTTCAAGTGAAATGATTTTAAAGAGCTATTCAGAGATGAGGGAACTGGCTGCTTGGTCAGCAGAATTCTGGGCTTTTAATGGAAGAAGGCTGTGAAATGGGATCATTATGACTGTTTTAAAGTTCCAAAGAACAAGTTTATCCACAAAGCATTTCTCCAGTCTTTCCTAGGAGAATTAGAAACACTTTCACAACTATCTAATTTTAATCTTTCTAACATCTTTGTGAGGTAGGTAAGAAGAAATATTCTTACACTTTTTTTTTTTTAACAGATCATAAAATTTCATGACAAGTAGTTTCCAAAAAATCCATGTGGGGCCAAAGCGTGAAGCCGGTCAGAGCAGTCTGTCTTCTGAGAGCAAGCTGTTATTCTTATTGCTGGAGCATTTTGTTTAGTCTGTGCTTTCTTCTTTCTCATCTGATCTTATAGGTACTGATGGCCTTCGGTGTAGTAATGCAGGGCTTAGCATTGACCTGTGATGATTCAAAGAGCCTTAATTATGAAGGCTTTCCTATGGATCTGAAAGTGGACTGTGCATAGAATATGCTTTTTTGCTAGGCCCTTAGAGAGGTTTCAGTTGCAGAAATTTTCTCTGATTCGTGAAGCTGTTGAGCCTTAGAAGCTGTCTTTTGTTCAGCCACTCAAAAAGCCTTTTCTGGAGTATGAACTGCTAATGAAAGACAGAATAAAAAAAGACATTGCTAATCATTATCTTCCTACCCTCTATTGTTTGAAGAAAGAAATAATTCTATTGATCTGCCCAGCTAAGTTTTACCCCTGTCAGTAACAAAGACTTAATTTCTAACAATGGTGGATGAATAATAGATGAACAGCCAATTTATCCTGGGATGATAAAGCCTGAAAAATAATGGAACCTCTCCTCTTTGTTTAACATGGAATTTGAAACAGGCTACATAGAAGTAGTTGCATTTTATTAAAGCATGGTGGTCAACAAGATAAAAACCTTTTTGTTAAAGAGTGTTCCTGTTTTAAAGAGATATGATTGTGACAGATTGTAGATTTAGTTTTTATTTTTATTTCTTATCCATGATACCTTAAAGTATCTTCTTTTTACATTTAATTTAATTGTTAAAAAAGCTTAGAGCTAAAAGACCTTGTGAAATCAGCATCCTTTTGCTTTCAAACCAGAATTAGGCAAAATGAAGGATTTCATTGACCATACATACTGCTCAATACTCACCAGTTTCCTCTTATGCTGAAATCGAATGCTGGAATATGACTGTGTGGCTTGCAAGCTATTTTCATTATTGTCCACCAAATTTAGGGAGGCTCTAATCTGATGTGTTATGTAAAATCAAGATTCTCTTAAAATTTCATCGGTGTAGCTTTTAAGCGTTCAGGAATTTTTGGATGTAGTGCTCAGCACTATGAGGCTGTTCTTAGGGCGTGCTGTGAGGCTGCAGCGAAAGGGAGAGGATCTATCCCGAAACAATTATGCTACACCATTTTCTAATTTTATGTGAAGAAAATGTATAGATGGTCAATAACCACTTTAATTTTTTAGATCTCTGTATTTAAACCTTATACAATTCTGTACATTTATGGAAGAATGTTTTACAGTAAAGAGGGAGATCCAGTTTAGTCTTGGGTGGTGAGAAGTTAAGAAAGGCCTGGAAAAGCGTTCTCTTTTTGCACTCAGAGTTACATTCAGAGGATGTAGAATCAAGCTTTTTCAATGTCAATGTAGCTGATGTTCTGTGTTTTACGGTTTGGTACTGCTTTTACTTTGAAGTATATAGGCGGAGGTTTGGGAGCGCCATAATCTGCATTTTTCTGGTCTATAAAGGTCTTAATCAGGCCTCAATTTGAATTCACCCCAGTGTTTTCTGCTCAAAAATCCATCAATGACTCCCTATTGCCCTTTAAATAAAATCTAAGCTACTCACCCAGCTCTTTTCAAACCTGCCCAGGATCTTCTCATTTCTACTACAGGGAGATGGTGTTCCTCTCAGGCACGGGGAATGAGCAAAGGTCCAGAAGGGGGAAAGTACAGTGGGCATTTGGGGTATAGTCAGTGGGGACGCCTGGCTGGAGTGTGGAGTGCCTGAAGTGTAGGTCCATATATGCCAAGTCCAGCTTCTCAGAGTTCTTGAAATCCTCAGTTGCATACATTTTACTGAGCTCTTCTCCCTCACTGGTTTCTGCGGGGAGGCAAAAATAAATAATTCACTATCCACGTCCCCATCCTTACATCTGCTGTGGGACCGAGGCTCGTAAACAATCACTGCAGAGGCAGTTAAGTGCTATGATACCTGATGGGCCAAAGTTATGGCAATAATGGGCATTTGTGTCCTGATTTTTACATACAACCTCCCCACATTAAAGGTTGAATTAAAAACCCACAAAGACACTAAAATAAGAACTGCGGTTATTAAAAACCTATTACAGCGATCTTATACTTTGCGGCTGAAGCAGCTAATGGCAGCTAAACACACGCAGTAGTAGCAAGAAAACAAAACTCGTTCCTACTCTTCTGTGTCATCCAGCCTAGAGCGGCTTTTCTCCTGGCCTCCTTTTGTGACAGAGAAATATTTCTCCTCCTTTCTCTCCTAGCAACAGCAACATTCTTTCAAGACAGCATTAGTCTTCCTCTCCCAGCAACCCTTTGAGTCACCAAGGAGGGTTGGGGGCCTGGAGGAGAAGGGAGAGTAGCTCTAGGCCTCTGACCCCGCTCTGGATGAGGGCTGCTCTCTGGAAAGGCTCAGCAGTCTTTGCACTCTGAACAATCCTGAAGGAGGAGTTGGGGGATGTGTGCTCTGCACCTGGGTTCGTACCTAACACTGAAGGTGCAAATTCATAGTCAAGCGAACAGCGCTGTGGCTATTCTAAGGGGTGGGTGAAAAGGAATCAGAGGTG
>NW_006494612.1:5893950-5903300 GCF_000325575.1 Pteropus alecto | reverse complement strand
AGAGAAGGTGTAAAAGTGTGAGCACAGCAAACAGGAAGAAAAGGTAAAGGAGAGGAAAGCGGTGTGGTTATGTGACGCCCCAAACCCAAGGGAAGAAATGGTCAGAGCCTGCTTTAAAGAGAAGGTGTAAAAGTGTGAGCACGGCAAACAGGAAGAGAAAGGTAAAGGAGAGGAAAGCGGTGTGGTTACGTGACGCCCCAAACCCAAGGGAAGAAATGGGCGAAATACTGCAGGTCAAAGGGAGAAGAAGGAAAAGCTCTGCTAGTTAAATCGAATGTGCTTTCCCAGAAATAATGGGAACCTTAGTAAGATACGCCCTGGCATGTGATGATTCTAAAGGAAGAAGACTTGGGCTTGGTAGTAATACCAAAGCAGAGGTGTGGTTTTTATTTTCCTTCTTCTGTCAGTCCAGTGAAGACCCAGGAAGCCTAAGCCCCAAACCAACAATTTAACCTGAAGGTAAGAGGGATACAAAACTAGTGCAAAACTAAAACAAATGTCCTTTTTTTTTTTATGGTGAACAATGACACATTACACATGACAGGACTTATTATGGGCCAGAAAGAACGACACTAAAGACCACATTAAGTTCACAACAACCCTACAAGATGGTTCCTATTATTACCTCTATTTTCCAAATGAAGAAACTGAGGCACAGAGAGGTGAGAGAACTCTTGCGAGCCTTCACTGCTAGTGAGTAAAGAGAAGCCGAGCTTAGAGTTGTATCTTCTGCTTCACCTGATCTTTTGGCTTTGTTTCCTTAACCTGCTTTCCCAAGTCCATGGCTCCTTAACTCTCTGGGGTCCTTTAGTGAGTTGAGGGGCATTGTCCCAGAGAGGGCATTGCAGACTTCCAGGTGCTACCGCTCTGCTTAGAGTAAGCGAGGAGCAGCTCTGGCCACACAGCATCCCCGTGTGTAACCCTAACTCCTTCCCCTTTTATCCTGGAGCTCTGGGAAGTTCCCAGAGCAAATAGGGGAAGGAAGGAAGGAAGGAAGGAAGGAAGGAAGGAAGGAAGGAAGGAAGGAAGAAGGAACGAGGGAAGGAAGGAAGGAGGGAAGGAAGGAAGGAAGAAGGAAGGAAGGAGGAAAGGAAGGAGGAAAGGAAGGAAGAAAAGAAGGAGGGAGGGAGGCAGGGAGGAAGCTCCTTTTTCATATTCCCTTTACTTTCCAGCCAGGTGTCATGGGGAAGAAGAGAATGGATAACAAGGGGGCACCTGAACTTTTAAATGTGAGAGCCCCTTGTTAATGGCTAAAACTTTGTTAGTAATCATTCTTAGTATTTAGTTGTTAAGTGAGGGAGAACATTTACACCCATGAATACATGGACACCTTGTAATAACTGCTTCCTACATTCCACCCCCTCCCAACCATCACCATGGCTGAGGAATGTCTATGCCAAGGCTTCTAAAAATTGAACCATGGATCACCTGAAACTTACTAAAATAAAGGTTCTTGAGACTCACCTCTGACTCAGTCTCTAGAGGTGGGGCTTCTGAACCTACATTTATGCAACTCCCCAGGTGCTTCTCATGCATACTTAAGTTTGAGAGCTCCTGCATTATGATCAGACATAATATGCATCTTATGCTTTCCCTGGGGCTAGAGCAGTGATGTGATGAGAAAATAAAATGGCTTTTGACCTCTGGATTTTTAATATATTCAAAAGCTAAACTGAAATGACAGCACCCTGAGATTTTTGCCTTTGGGCATGCTGTGCTTCATTTTATCTTGTCAGTTCCCTGGTGATCTTTTCTGACCTAAAAAGGATTTTTAAGCCCTTGACTTTGGGAAAATTTCAACCAGGAATGTTTTTGACTTCAAAGTGATCTGTAGCTGGGAGATTATTTCTGGCATGTGTCATAATGATAAGATGAGCCCAGGGTGAGGGCGGGGAAATGCTCTGTGGGTGGTCCTATGAACGGGGCAATGTTTTGATCATTCTTAATCCAAACTGCTTTATTGTCATGAAATCCAGGAATTTCTCATCATGGCAGTTAATGTCTGTTAATAAACCTATCTAACAATGCTTCCGGTGTGTTTTCCGAATCCAGGAGAGTGTGTGTGTGCATGTGTGCCATAGTTTTCACCCTGTCTGTGTACTGCTCTCCCCACACCCACATCTTTTACCTTAGTCCTTTTTCCCAGTGGCTTGTATGAAGCATTCCCTGATTCTTTCCAGTTCCTTGAGGGGAAAAAAAGGTAGCAGGTTGGAGATATCACCTGTGAGTCATCACCCACAGGTGTGACTATGATTCTATTTGGTTAGGATGGATGAACAACAGGATCTGCTGAAAGAAATGTGCTATCTTGGGTATGATTTCAGCAGGGTTGGGTGTAATGTCTCGTTTGAAAACAGTTCCAGAGACAGGATTGGGGCTCATCTCGTGCAAAGCATTGCTGGGGTCAGAGGTGAGTAAGACCCTATGCCTTACTTGAGAAAGAGCCTGCGTAGAGGAAGAATAAAGCAAGTCCACAAATGCTAGAGTAAGATAAACACCAAGAATGGGAGAACACAGTGTTAGGGGGATTCAAAAGAGGCAGGAAAGGCTTGAGCTCTCTATCTGAAACAGGCCAGGCCGTTAAGCCATTATGCAGGCATTTTCCACAAGGCTAGCCCAGAGGCAGTTTTATTAGGTTGTGGACTAGGCAGTAGTGGCAGTGGTGTGATTTTAGGCAGGGCTCCCGTCCACAAACTGCAGTTCCGGTGTCTGTCATTCTAATAGAATTTTGTTCTTCTAGGTCTTAAAAGCTTTTATCTTGGTGAGTTCTTCCTTTAACATGGATATTTCTGATGGGGCCTTAGGTCATGTTGAGCTACTATCTTAGGGTGGGGAGGAGGAAACTAATTGACAGTAGAGTGAACCCAAATCCCATGGTGCTGTGGCTTGGGATGGGTGTTTGCGGGGAGTTCAAGTGTGGGTTCACGTGTAGTGATGGAAGGAGTAGGAGGGAACTAAAAATAAACTGCCTAGTTCATCTGTCTGTCAGAGGCTGGCTCCACCTATCCTTTGAGGTTTCTCATTGATAAAGGAATATTTGATGGGCTTTAAATGGAATTAATACAGCTTTTTTTTGGTGGACTGAGAAATTAATGATAACACTTCACATGAAAGACTTACAATTATGCTTTAACTTGGGGATTCTACTTTTAAAATTTTAACATGACGAAATTATTTTGAATGCACACAGACTTGATTTATTCTTTATTCTTTAATTCAACAATTGTTTATTGAGTACTTACTATACGCCAGGTACTGTTGTTTTAGGAACTGGGATTATAGCAATAATAGAAGCAAAGTCTGTGACCTCATGGAATTTATGTTCAAGTTGGGAGAGACAGATAATAAACAAGACATTGCATTACCAAATTTCAAAGGCAGTTTCAGCCCACATTTTATTAGACCTCTCAGTCTCTTCCTTCTAAAAATACTTTCTTTACTTGGTTTCTAGGACATCACATTTTCTTACTTTACTGCCTATCTATCTCAATATCCTTTGTTGGATTCTTCTCACCTTCCTGAGTTTAAATTGGTGGACCTAGAGCTAAGCCTTCAAATACTTTTTTCCCTCTCTCACTTAACATCAATGTACTGATGATCCAAATTTATACTTCCAGCCTTCACTGCTCCCCTGAATTCTAGTCTTTTAAATTCAACTACCTCCACATGAATGTCTTCTCAAACTTGGATGTTTTTCCAGGTTCGGATGGCTTCCCAAATTTAACATGACCACCAAAATCGATCTCCTGATTTTCCACCCCAAAATGTTCTTTTTTTTTTTAATTAATTTTTTTACTTTTTAGACAAGGCAACCCTTGGTTGATCTCACAGATTGCAAGGACCTTGTCAGTTTACGATCTTTTTTTTAAAATTTTTTAATTTATTATGCCTACAGCACCTGGTCTTCCTAGGTGGTCTCCCATCCAAGTACTAACCAGGCCCGACCCTGTTTAGTTTTCGAGATCAGACGGGATCGGGCTTGTTCAGGATGGCATGGCCATAGACAACCCCAAACTATTCTTATCTGAGTCTTTCCCGTCTCAGTTAATGGCAACTTCATTCCTCCAATTACTTAGGAATCATCCTTGACTTTGTTCTTTCTCTTACAGTCCGCTGCTGATCCATTAGGTTTAGTTACAAATATATCCAGAATAGCGTTATTTATAAAATGAAAACTTGAAATGATCTAATTCTTTAACACTGGAAGACTGGTTAAATCATGGTACATGTAGCCATTAAAAATAATGTTGTAGCAGGCACATGAAAATATGTTCCACATCACTATTATTAAGGAAATGCAAATCAAAACCACAATGAGATATCACCTCACACCTGTTTGAATGGCTGTCATCAAAAAAACAAGAAATAACAAGTGTCGGAGAGTATGCAGAGAAAAGGGAACCCTCGTACATTGTTGCTGGGAATGTAAATTGGTACAGCCAGTATGGAAAACAGTATGAAGAGTCCTCAAAAACTTAAGAGTAGAACTACCACATGGTCCAGTAATTCCACTTCTGGATATTTATCCAAAGAACACGAAAACACTAATTTGAAAATATATATGCAGCCCCCTGTTCATTGCAGCATTATTTACAGTAACCAAGATATGGAAACAAGGTAGGAGTCTATCAACAAGTAGATGGATAAAGAAGATGTGGTATAGATACACAGTGGAATACTACTCAGCCATAAAAAGATGAGATCTTGTCATTTGCGACAATGTAGATGGACCTTGGGGATATTATGCTAAGTGAAATAAGTCAAACGGAAAAAGACAAATACTATATAATTTCACTCATATGTGGGAAAAAAACCCCAAATGAACAAAGAAAACAAACAAACAAACAAACAAAAGCAAAAACACTCACAGAGACAGAGAACAGATTGGTGGTAACCAGAGGGAAGCGGGGTAGAGGGAGGGCAAAACTGGTAAAGAGGGTCATTTGTATGGTAATGGACAGAAATTAGACTTTTGGTGGTAGGCATGGCGTAACCAATATAGGTGTCGAATTATAACATTGTATACCTGAAATTTATATAATGTTGTAAACCAATGTTACCTCAATAAAAAAAAACCACTGATTTTATTTTTAATTTCCATGAGAGCCATAATCATAAAATGATAATAATAATACATTAACTTATCTTGATAATTTTTAAAGAAAAATGTAATTTTTAAAAACTGAATACAATCATGGGGACTTTGTTTCTCTGAAGATATTCTGATTGATTTTTCTTCTCATTAGGGTTTGTCTTAGATCATTGACATTTCTTATTGCCAACAGAAGAACCTGGAGATGAAATAAGAATCCAAGATGTAAAAATAAAAGGAGGGCCATTTAAGGGAGGATATGAGTCCAGTACACGCAAATGGGGAATGACAGATGAACACCTTGCTCCAACTGGAACTGTATAAAATTCCACTAGTTGAGATACTCTTTTTGGACCATAAGGACATTTTAGGCAGATTCCCGAATACCCTAAGAGGGTTAAAATCTCCTCCATTCAAGTGATAGGATTTTAACAGCCTTAAAATAATTTGAGGAGTTTCTGTTCAACATTATGAAGTTTTAGTCATGCAAGTTCTGTACAACATTACACTTCTAGTTACAAATGCTACACTATACATTTAAAAATTTGTTAAGAAGGTAGATCTCATGTCATCTGTTCTTACCACAATAAAAAGATACAAACTTGGACTGTTAACAAGAAAAAAAAATGTTGTGGGTTAATGAGTTACTGTTTGATGACATTTTTATCACAAAAATTTCAAACATACTCGATAATAGAGAGCTGTGAACCCCATTATCCAGCTGTAACAATTATAAACCAGCCATTCTTGCTTCATTTATTCTCCTAGATATCTGTCACCTCCCCCACTGGATTGTTTTTAAGCAAATTCCAGAGATCATATTATTTAAAATGTAAATTATATGATAACATTGTTATGAATGCAGATTATAAATATGTATAATATAATCTTATTTTTGTAAACTATATATGCATAGAAATAAATCTGAGAGGGAAGCTGTTTCTGAATCATGCTATATGAATGATTGTTGATATCTTCTTCTGTTTGTGTATATTTTCCACAATGAACATGTATTAGCTGGAGAAAACATGATGGGGATGAGTAAGTTGGAGGAAGATGCTGATGCTAGACATTCTAGCTCTATGTCTTTCTAAATTCGATGACTTTACTTCAGGCTAGGTACCTCACATTGTGAAACAGAAATAGCCACTTCGTGGAAGTGAGAATCCTTGACTGTCAGCCTGTTTTCTCTCCGGACAGTTTGTAATTAAAAGTTGCCACATTAACATCTATGGACAGCAGGGGTTCTCAACTTCAGCTCTATTGACATTTTGGGCTGGATAATTCTTTGTGGAAAGCTACCCTTTGTATTGGAGGATGTTTGCAGCATCCCTGTTCTCTACCCACTAGATGCCAGTAGCATCCTCCCCCACCATCTCCTGTTGTAACAATGAAAAATGTCTCTAGAAATTTGCCAAGGGTCCCCTGAGAGGCAAAATTACCTCTGCTTGAGAACCACTGCACTACAGCTTGTATGCAAATTGAAATTCATGGTTTCTAGGAGATTAGCAGCAAAAATGTTCTGTTTCATTCATTTTGCTGGCTGAAACCTCAAGGAGGATATAATTTGTGATCTGATGAAAGCTGCTTTTGTGGTTTACTGACCTGTGCGTTTAATTAACCAATGTACGACTCAATGGTTAATGATTATCTGCATTTTTGAAACATATCCAGAAACGACCCAGACAAGTTCAACTCTATGAGAAAAGCAAAGGTCATGAATGAAAGATTGCTTGTCAGCTATGACAGTGATCACATTTGCCTCTCCAGTCTGCCAACTGACCCATTTCACTATTCATTATCATCCATGACACAGGGAAATATTTTGTGAAAGTTAAAAATGGGAGATTTCTTCTTAGAAAATTAATGATGCTACATACATATAAACAGTTTCTTTTTATTAGTAATAAACACATAGAAACAGTTGCAAAAGATAGGAAAAAAGTGCAGTATTTAAATATTGCATTTTATTTAGATTTCCTCTCATAATGGAAACATTATTAGAGAATCAGAGACATGAGATAAGGGAAAATATAAGGTCATCTTGTCCATTCTCTTCAAGAGCTACACTGTTCTGTGTGTCTGTCCCCTTGACCCCCATTCCAGAGTCTTATAAAATATCTCCATTTTAATAACATAGGCTACTCCTCATGTTTTTCCTCTGGAGAGTAACTCAACAGATGAGCAGAGAGCATACATTAGTGGTATCATAATTTTCAAAAGATTATGGCACTATGTTGGTTGCATAGAAAAATATTGAATCTGCAACAGACATAGGTGATCCAGCTTTATGAAGCACAATAAAAATTGTGTCTTAAATAAGATTACACAATTATACACCTTAATAGAGTGTGCTTGTGGACTCTTGCGTCTTAATGGTTGTTTCTTGCATTGTCGGGTACTCCTAATTCCAGAGAAGACTGTATAAAATATTTACAAATCTCCTTATACTTTCTCATATTTACCTACCTTAAGTATTGGAATCAATACTTAAATTTTGTTTTGCATGATAACACCCAGGATTTTTTTTAATGGTAAATAATAGAAAATCATTACTATTAATTGAGTACCTTCTGTGGTCCAGGTATAACTTGGGTACTAATCATATAATATCGTATGCACTCTTTGTAGTCTTACTAGATATATAGGTCTATCTATATGTAAGAAAACTGAGGCTCAGAGAGGTTAAGTACTTTGTCCAAAGTCTCACAGCTTCTGAAAGGCAGAATCTTGATTCAAGACATACTTCAAGTCTGATACTGCAGCTTAAGTTGTTTAAACAGACACAGGATGTGAGGTTTTCTCTTTGAGTTTGTGTCAGGAAAAAATGTACTTGCTTGGGTTCTTTAAAACAGAGCCCATCTGCAACAGCTGGAGGGTTGCTTCTAAGAAAAAAAAGTCAATTCATAATGAAACACTGAGGAGCCTGAGGACCTGGCGTGCCCAGAGAATGGCTAGATTGGATTAAGAAGTCTTGCTCCATGTGAGGAAATAGCCCAAGCGCTTTGTACAGTGACAAAGAATAAATTGGGTCTTTCGTAAGCCAGAGGGATTTTAGAAAGGAGGGCTCCCAGATGGAAAATTCCCGAAATTCAAATGAGATGTGGTGGGAGGGGGTTCCATATTTGGTCTGTGTTATCCTTTCTGCAGGCTGCTAAGGGGGGAGGATAGGTCAGCAGGGGTAGTCTCACATGGAAGCATAAAAAATGAAAATGTAAAGCATGAAAAAATGTGGCCAGAGCTAAAGAAAACCGAAATCCAAACCTAAGCCTAAACCCCAAACCCAAACCGCAAACCGGTTGTGGGAAAGAATTTTACGAACGATTGAGAATGAAACAGCCAACACTGGACTTCAGGCTGTGAACGTTCAGCCTGATTAATTAAGGTCAAGGTGGTGATGAAAATACCAGCTGGGGAGCATTTTGCCGAAAGATGAATTTGTCCCTCTGTATCTCTGCAAGACAGCAGGGAGGTGTGTGAGCGGAGCTAAATTAATTTGATTTACATCATGCCATGGTAACTTCTGTTCTCTCTCCCTGCTGTCAGATGTCTTAGCTAGCATTTCCCCTCTCCTTCACCCCCCTCCCTCACCCCCCATTTCATAACACGGAGAGAAAGCGCCGATTGGCTTCAGGCAGAATTTAGAAATGGAACAACTCTAATTTGATTATTCTGCACTGAACGGGCGCTATTCTTTCCTCCCCTCTCCCTTCTTTCTTGAGGGAGAGAAGTTGTGAACCTGAGCATAAATGCGATGTATTTTTATATTGTTCTTAATGGCATAAACTGCTTGAAATCGGAACTTGTTCATTATAGCGAAACCTGGCAGCTCACCTAGCCTCATCCCGTGTTTCTTCAGCAAAACTAATACTAGAAAATGAAGTTATGGCCCAGGATCCCTCCCATTAGGAATGCGCTTTTTCTGAACGTGTAGCTTGCAGCTCTGCTAGGCTCTGGAGGCCTGAACGTGTAGCTTGCAGCTCTGCTAGGCTCAGGGACCCCCCGAGGTAAGGCTGGGCTCTGGCTCTTGCCCAGCCGAACCGCCTGCATCCCTGGGACCTCGCCTAGCCCGCCGCCCCTCGCCCCTTACAGCGGCCGGGCGCGCTCGGCAGGCAGGATAAGGTTACGCGGAGGTTTCTTTGGACGGGAGGATGGGAGGCGGGTCCGAGTCCGCTCCCGGGCCCTCGGGGGAGTTCCCACAGTTGGCAGCTCGGGACAGCCGGGCCACATCCTTGCTGCCGGCCGGGCGCCGCGCGCG
>NW_006494612.1:5875791-5893871 GCF_000325575.1 Pteropus alecto | reverse complement strand
GCGGGGGCGCCGAGCGCCGCCGGGGGGCGGCGGGAGCGGGACGCCGGAGCCGGGCTGCTGTGCCCCGCGCGGGCTTCCCCGCCGTAAGGTCAGTTGCGAACTGTGCGGTCTTGGGCCTTAGACCCGAGTTCTCCTCTCTGATCGCTCTGCGGCACCTTCCGCTCCCGGCTTCGCGGGCTGCCCCACTGAGACCTTTAAAAAAGTGGGCGCCGAGCGCCGCCGGGGGGCGGCGGGAGCGGGACGCCGGAGCCGGGCTGCTGTGCCCCGCGCGGGCTTCCCCGCCGTAAGGTCAGTTGCGAACTGTGCGGTCTTGGGCCTTAGACCCGAGTTCTCCTCTCTGATCGCTCTGCGGCACCTTCCGCTCCCGGCTTCGCGGGCTGCCCCACTGAGACCTTTAAAAAAGTCGTAATCCTGCGCGCTCGCAGGCGACTCCACTGGTAGCATCCTTCAATGCCCAGACATAGCGAAGTGAGACAGCAGAGTTCATTCACTATCCAACCACTATTTGCGGAGCTTCCACTCTGTGCCAGGCTCCCTGCACTGGGGGCATCCAGCAGTGAAGCCCTGTTCTCACCGAGCTTAAATTTTAGTGAGGGGAGAGTATGGGTGGTGGGCATGGAAAGGAAAAGAAAGAAGTTGTGGTTTTGTTTATATTCTGTACTTTCCCCAATTTTCTCCTCGAGTCCTGGCCAAAGCTGGGTGGATATCCACTGCGAATGGCTTTTCACCTCCTTCATCGCGGTGATGAAGATTCACTCTCCAGCTGAATTTCCCTTGAGTTCCGCTGCAGACGGCAAGGTGGCTGGCGCGGGGTGAGAAGTCAAGCCCCCCGCACCCCTTAATGGGGAGTTAATTGAAACCTGTAGGACTGAAGTAATAACCTGGGTTTGTCTTACAACACTTGACAGTGTTGGTCTTCCTATCTCATTAACTTCTTGGCTCACATTTCACTAAGTAGTTCAGTTTCAACCTCTCATTATTAAGCCTCTGGCCTCCTTTCCTCCTTTTGGAGCTCAATAATTTACTTGGTACTTGGGAGTGAAAAGATTAACAACTACAGGTATGAGCTTGCCTGGTCCTTATACCCATCAACCCCAACCACATACTTTGAGGCAACTTCTTTGTTGCCTGGCTTTTCCTCTTTTCTTTTAAACATCTCTCTCCCCCTTCCCCACCACCCCTCCTCTGGGAGAGAAAGAAAGAAAGAAAAAAAAAAACCTCTTCCTTTGACTCTCTGCTACATTCTTTAGTTTTCTAGTTCTAACCTACTTTTCAATATCACGTCTCCTCCACCGATTGTTTCTTCTGCTTTCCTCTCCCCGACCTCCTCTTCAAGACTTGCCCTCTGTCTTTTCACACCACTGCTGTCCCTGTCTACACCATCAGTGCTATCTTCCTGGATAAGCTCAAATACTTTTCCCTAGCTCCCAAACCTCAATTCCTATATAAAGTCATAATTTGCTCTTCCAGAAGAATGCAGCCACTTCTTTCTCCATGCTCCTAATGCATGTCCCATTACAACATGTTATGCATCCAGCACACTTTTGCTAAGGGTTTACCAAGTCCTGTATCAGGTGCTGGGGGCATAAAATGAGTTTAAAGTCTAGCGGGGGAGGCGCTCAGCACAAGCTTCTAATAATGTGACCAGTGCTATAATTAAGGTCTTTAGCTTTACCCAATGAGAGGGAACATTTGACCTAGGACTTGATATTTTGTAAGACTTCAGGCTCTTTTGTCCCCCCTGGATGCCCTCAAATGTCCTATCCTTGATAACTCTCAACCCCCTGCACTTTTCCTTTCACATCCGCTCTCAGCCTCCATTGTTTCTGTTGTCACCTGTCCAAGAATCACTCTTAGTCTCCGCTTCGGACAACAGTGTCTATAACTGGAGCTTGTCCTGTAAATGGAAAAGTTTGGAATGCACAGACTCAGAAGGTCTCTAGAGGGGAAGTTTACATCCACCACCTTTAGGAAGCGTCAGTGATCCAAACTGGAGGTGGTGATGTCTCAGAGCCGGTGGTGGAAATGGAGGTGTGGTTGATTCTGGATCTATTCTAAAGGTAGATGAGGAAGTAGTTTTTGTTGTTGTCGTTTAGTTTTTTGGTTTGGGAGTAATGGATGGAAATCAAGAGTTTGGTTTTAAACATGTTGAGTTTGAGATATCTTTTAGGCATCCAGGTGAAAATGTCAAATTGGCAGCTGGAGTTGGAGGAAATGTTCAGGCTGAAGACAGAGTTGTGGGGATCATCAATGTACAGTGGCGCCAAAGCCGTGAGACCATAGAGATCAACTGGAGAGTGAGGGTGGCTATCAAAGATGAAAGCCTCAAATCTGAGCCCTGGGGCTCAGTGTTATTAAAATTAAATTAGAAAGGAAACCAAAAGGAAATATTTGTGTAGTCTGGTGTGTTGTAAGCACGCAATAATGGTAACTTTAATTTTCACTAATCTGTTCCAGGTCTTTAGCCTCAGCCATCTCCCAGTTGTAATTTGTTGTTATAACCTGTTTCCATTCCTCTGTCTTATGCTGATTATTTTCCCCTGCAGGGCCTCCATCCTCCTTTCCTACGATTCATGCCCTTTCCATCTTTGAACATTCAGGTCAAGGTTATCACCTGGAAACCTTCCTATTTCAATCCTACTTCCATGCTGATCTTCCCCCAATTTGGGGTGACAACGGAAATGCATTCTGAGTTGTGAGTTGCTTTGCAAATATTGCAACCTAGTAATCTATTTCAGATTGAATGTTTTGTCTCCAGAGTTGTTTTTGATGGGAAGGATTGTGTTTTCCAAAGTGGCCCCTAGTAAATGCTCACTCCTGACACACCAATACGTAAAAAATAGAAGACTCTGTTTCAACCTATTATGTGTAACTCTAAATTTAGTCTTTGGTTAAAAAAAATATAAGAAAGAAGTGATGAGTTTATTGTTATTTTTAAAATATTGTTTAAATTTTCAGTCTCTTAAGGAAAAAATTTCCCTGGATTTCCTATCTATCTATCTATCTATCTATTTATCTCTCTCTCTCTCTCTCTCTCTCTCTCTCTCTCTCTATCTGTCTATCTATTTATTTAGTTGTTTAGTTATTTATTTACTTATTCTCTGGGTATACATTCTGACTTTCCCAAATTCCTAGATAGTGGGAATCTTGAATTTGTTTTTTTCCCATTTTGATTGAATTAAAATGTTCCTCAAAACTGGAAAGATCAGTTATCTGATGTGTTCTGTCACTTCTGGGGAACAGAGAGCTCAATATCCCTTATCCCCCCTGTGAGACAAATCTTGTTCCTTTTTAGCCTCCCGTCAAGATGTGCTGAAGTATAAGCTAAATACACCATTAAAAATCAATATAATTAAAATTTGGAAGTTATGTGTTAAACTCCTTGGATCTTATTTTATTTAACCTCTGTTTGTTGAGAATAACGATAAACAATGTTGTTTAGGTTCTTGGTTACTTGCCATAGGCACCTACCAAATTGGTGAAGGAGAAAAAGTTCCATTCTATTTTGAAGATGGCTTTCTGGGTGGATTAAAACCTGCATGAAATAATTGGGTTGCTGAGTGTTTCTTGTCAACATGCTTCCTCTGCAGGTGTTAGAGGCACAAAAATTCAGCAATTATATTGCCACTTTAATCATAGCTATGCTTCTCTTAAGGAAAATAATCTGTTATAAAAAAGAGAAGTGAAATTTAGTCCTCATAATTCTTTCCCTCTTGCCTCATCCCTTCTTTCACTAAGCCATGCAAGAACTAGCTCTAAATATTAAATCCTCTTTCATATCAGGGATTCTAATCTTAGAGCACTGTGAAATGAGGGCTAATGATACATAATGGATAAGTACTGCACCTTTTTATTAGGACTAGGCTGGAACCCATATATTTTTGTATATTATAGAGGCTTTAAGCAGTCTATCAGAGCTCTGTCTTCTAATTCTGAATACTACACATGCATAAAAATATCACCATAATTCTTTCCTTTCCCTTCTCCTTGTTTTCTGTCTATGTTACTCCCTGGTTTTTCTTTCTTAAACAGACATTTACTATGATTACATGGGTCAAGCTTTCTGGGGGGTGTTTACAGTGGACTAAGATATGGTCTCTATGATTTATGCTCCTTTATGCAGTCTTGGATAGATGTTTCTCTTACATATTGGCAATCCACCTAAAAGACAGCAGCAAAATATATGGCTCATTTGCACAGGAGAGGCACTCATACAGGAGCCAAGCTTCCTGAAGAAATTTCTTCTCTCTTATCAAAGATATTTTCCTGACATTTAATATGTTGGATAGAAAAGTGACTTCTGAGTCACAGAGCCATGGAACCCAGCGATGTGCTGGCTTGGTTTGTTAGTCATAGATCTTTTGGAACAGCGTGTCAGAAAGAAAGAAAGAAACAAAGCTGTTTCCTCTCCTCTTGAAAACCATATGGCAAAATTTGGTTTTTATCACTTATCGTCTTCCTCTTAGTTTTCTAATTCTGTGATTATCATTAGGAAGAAAGAGGAAAAATGGCATAGTACCCCTCTTGATAGATCCAACTGCCTTAGAAATCCTTATTCTTTGCAAAATACTTGAAGGTAGATTTGAATTGCTTGTGAAATATAGCCCAGCAGTCGTTCCCAGTGCTCAGGGTTTTGCTGTGTACCTACACTTCTGTCCGTCAGGGAACAACATTAATCAATCCTCTCACACTGTCCTCAGGAGGCAAAGCATTTTCATTTTAAACAAAGTCGTTGAGGGTAATTGAATGCTCTCCAGCAATATGTGGGTGTGAAATAGCAGTTGCTTAGTTTTGCAGAGAAAGGCAGGTTTCGATTAAAACTTTGATGTGCCTTCAAGAGGGAATGGGCCTCTGTACTCCCTCCAAACCCCGCAGTTCCTCAGAGAGCATTCTGTGGGCAAAGGAACAGCTAATGGAGGTTCCATTGTTTTTCAGCAATTGCTGGTAGAGCTTTTAGGTTTTTGAGTGCAATTTGTCCAGTCCATTTTCTCCAAGGAAAAGAAAGCCTTATCAGTTTTCTTGAATTGGATTTCCTTTTTAGTCTGTGAAGAGAATCAGAGCTGTGTAGGTAAACTGAAGACTGTTGAGAGTGGTATTTGAATTTTTCCATCTGTGCTATGATACCTTTGGAGTCCCCCTGCTTATAAGTAGTTTGGCTCTTTATTTTGTGATTCATAGAAAGTAACAGGAGCCTACTTCATTTACCACGAGACCCACACTAAAGCAGGAATCTACCAGCGTTGATAAGCTCTGTTAACCTAAAAATAAAATCCAAAGAGAGAGGCAACAAGTGTTTATTCGAGATCAAAGAATAGCTGTTTGAGAAGAACGGATTCTGGCAGACACCCAAATAGTGTTTCAATTATGGGGTGAGGGTAATGGGTTTTTATGAGAAAAGGAAGAGAAATAATTACGTAAATAGAAGAAAGGAATTTCTATTGGTGTTAACAAGCTAATTTACTCTTTAGCTATACATGGCTGGTTACCAGTTCTAAAGAATGTCCGTTATTATCAGTCCTTGTGAGAGGAGGTCTGTTTTCTTGTTAGCTTTATAAACAGTTGTTTGTAACACAACATGGGCTTGACCCAGTCCAAAGGTTATTTTGGCCAAGTCAAACATTCCATAGTTTCAAGTAGCAATACGTTCAAGGCCTTTCCTCTGGGATGGCGGCTCTGTCTCAGCTTTTTAAAAAGAAGCCCTTGAGTTCTCGTTGGTTCCATTAATGGTCAAAGGAGTTTTATGCTAAAAGATGATGGGAAAATTTGCTGCCCAAGAAGCATTTTTATCCTACTCAAATGACAGTAACATAATTGAGTTTCATGAGCCTTACAGTCTAGGACCATATGTAATTTAAACTAATAGCAAGCTGGGTTGTTAGTTGATGGCACAGGGGGTAAACTTGACCTATGAAGAATTTTGTTTGAGCCACATAGTGTTTTCAGTATTGGAGCATAAATGTCTTTAGATGAGGCATATGGTGTCCAGTGGAGTGCAGCTCAGCACTCTCTCCAAACCTGTTTGATCTCTGAAGGCATTTGAAGTTGCAACCCCTGAACCAGATGTCAAAATTAACAACCGTTTTTCCTATAAAGTGACAGCGAGGTTAATGCTGTTACACGCAATGGCAGCATGACACATAAATACTAGATGCACCAAAGCTGAGGGTCCTTTTAAGTCATTCCTAGTAAAGAAAGATGAGTTATCTAAGACTGGAATTGGATACTGGGGAGAGTAAAATTGTAGGAGAGTATGCTTAATTAATATAATGTTCCTTTGGTTGCAAACAAGAAAAATAGACTCTGGCCTAGCTTAAGAAAAAAAAATAGAAAGAAAAAAATTATTGAGAACACTTGGGAATTTTTCACTGAATTGGATGAAGAGTTAAGTGACCACCATGTGGAGGAGAGAGAAGGAGTAGGGCTGCTCTGAAAACCCCACTTTTCCTTGACCTTCTCTCTAAAGTGCTACCATAACCAGACTCACCTCCTTCAACTTCCAGCCCAGCCTCTTAGATTTTCACCCTAGATCAGCTAGCTCTAGCCGCAAGTCATAAACATAGCCCAAGAACCCCTCTCTATCATGGAAGCCATTCTTAGAGAAAGGGGGAACTTTCTCTAAGTTACCGCAAGAAGTCAAGTTCTTGGCGTTCCTTAAGTATTCAGTATAATTATTGCACAGTTTTGTCTATAGGCTTTTAAGTTCCTCATATTTTATTCTATTATTTTAATGAGTCCAGTTCAGGGATCTTGGACCTGAGCACCTAGAAATAGAGTGTAGGTTTTTTGTTTTGTTTTAATAATAATCCCAGAGCCTGGATCTATGCTTCTGTGTGAGTGTGTGTATTTCTTTATTAGTTAATTGTTTATTCAGTTGGGTATATGCACACAAGCTCTATGTCGATGCAATATTTTTCTTTCTTTTTTTCTTTTCCTTTTTTGTTTGTTTGTTTAGGAAAGTTATTTGTGAGGACTTTTAATAGAGAAAGTAATATAATTAGTATGCAGCCTACGATCTCAGTTAGGGTTCTCAAACCAAAATTAGTCTTATGTTCTTTGTTTGATTTTTTTTTCCGTCAATGCAGGGAGAGTTTGCCAAAAAAGATATGAAAAATTCTTCAGAGTATATGAGTACAGCCCCGTTTTCAGCTGGCTAGTTTGGGATTCTTTAACGTAGAGTTATCAGGACTGTCTGGGTTGCAAGTGACTCAACCCAACTGAAACTAGTAAAAACGGGGATTCATTGGAAGGGCTCTTGGGTAGAACTGAAGGAAGAGCTGTCTGAAATAAGGAAGGCTCTGGGAACTTGATTATAGACTGACATGAACACTGAAGACCTGTTATCTACAGTGCTCATTACTGCAGATGGAGTGGGTATTTATCATTCTTTTTGATCACACCTTTGGATTTCCTTCCTGTGTTTAGGGAATTCTCCACCTTCCTAAGAAAAAAGCCCCCAATTTTTTTTCCCAACTTTTCCTTGAACCTGAAGTGCATCCAATGTAACCTAGGCCTCACCATTCAGAAACACCTATATGAGAGTTTGGATTGCACCTTAGAAATTCAAGTGGCACAAGGACCATGGAGCGGCAGGCAGAGTGGCTGAGGCTCTAGTGAAGGCACCAGGCATCCAGGTGGTGAAATGAGTTGTAGTGTCTGTGCCCAGCGGTGGGGCAGTGCAGTCTACACTGGTGCGTATGGTGGTGTTCCTGCCTTTAAGATTCTGTAAACAAATAAATCTTTAATCAATTTATTTTCTACTTAACTAGCCAGAGTGGTTTCTATTATTTACAACTAAGAACTTGGACAGATCAATAAATTAGAACTGACAATTTGGAAGGTTACAACTCTAACTTTCCCTCTTCAGTTTTGCTTGGTCTATTTAATTCATATTTTGGAATGTGATGATTGGGGTCCAAGTAAACTATGGGCCGAGGCACCTTTCCCTGACAAGATAATAATATTTAGCATCAGATACTAAATTACACAAATCTGCTAAGTTATCACTAAAGACAGCAAGCCTTTTTTCATGGCCCCATTTGTCTGCGATATGGGCAGGAGGGCCCAGTTTATGCTATGATGGCGAACAACCCTGAAATCTCAGGGCTCATCCTAACAAAGGTGTGTTTCTTGCTCATGTTATGTATCCATTCCTGGTTGTCGGGGGTGGAGTGTTGCTCTGTGCTGTCATCCTTCTCTCTCTCGACCCCAGGCTGGCATCACAGCCACCATCTGGAGCACTGCCCGTCACCTCGGCAGAGAGGTGAATGCTCTGGAGAATCTTGCATGGCATTATCAAATGCCCTGGCTGGAAGCCACATATAGCACTCCTGCTCACAGTCCAATGGCCAGAGCTGGTTGCTGGGCCCTACCCAGTGTAGGAGGACAAAGGCCTGCCATGTGCTCAGAAGTCAGAGAGCTGGAAATGTCTGGCGAACAGCACTTGTGGCCACTGCAGTATCTTTCAGTCATCCATACCTAAATGGACATCGTCTAGGTCATGTTTCACGTTTGCTGTTTTGAATGCTTTGCTGATTATGCACATTCGACAGTATTAAATAAAGCATGGGAAGCTCTTTTCAGAGGCCTAGATCTAAAATGAAGCAGACATGAATTTAACAGAACAGTGAAATAAAACAAGACTCAATTTACATCTTCTAAACAGTGTTGTGGCGTGTCCTGGAGTTTGTTAAATGCAATGATTCTTGTTGACATTGTTTATGTTAGACTCTTTGCACAGAGCAGTAAGGGGATGATGGTTTGCAGGTCTTTTTTTTTTTTTTCCCCTGGGGAAAAAAAGCAAGTTATTTGAATAAATAAAGTCATAAGTGTGAATAAGCTGAAGGCCTCTGGTGAGATGAATCAAACTCCATGTTAAAGTCCATTTTCATGGTGATCATTTTTAGTTGGAGCAAATTGAAAGAGTTCCAAATGTGTTTTCAGAATCTGGCCACAAATCAGAGGCAATATTCATATTGTATAGTGTTTGCTATTGTGCACAATATGACAGCAAGTAGTTTTATTTTTCATCTACTTTGAGTGAAGCACAACAAATCACTTAAAAATTCTAATTAGCAAAATCTATGCTTATTGAGCACAGGGTGATTAGATCACATGTAGAAAGAGACCTCTTCATTCAGCAGTTTTGGAAATAATATGGGAGAAACCAGTGAAGGTACCACATGAAATCCTTATGTGGATTTGCAAATAGCATGAAACTATGTTATTTTGATGCAGCCTCACCTGTAAAATGGGATATTTTTACATTTGATGTCAGAATTTTCAACTCTGCTCCTCTACTTACTGGATGCGGACAAGCGGCATACTCTGTCTGAACTCCAGTTTCCTCCTTTGTAAAAATGTAGTAGTACTTAACTCACCGGGTTGTTGTGAAGATTAAACAAGAACACTAGGTGAAAGCACCACCCGTGGGAATAGTTCAGTAAAGGAAGATTGTTTCTGTTCAACCCCATGTTGCTGGCTGGCACGCAGGCAACAGAAAGGTATAGGCATGTGTGTCTGTGGGGTGTAAAGCTCAATAGTCACTGGAATTTTTAATATTTATCTTATTATTCTTGAAATTTAAAACACATAGAATATGCTCAACCATCAGAGGAGCTGGAATATATATTTTCAAAAATCTTAAATAAAAGCTAGCGGTAACCGGCAAATTTTTGTTAGCATTTTTATTTAAATTTATTCCCCATATAACTTTATTTAAATTTATTCCCCATATAACGTGTTTTTTATAAAATGGTTGAGGCTTACCTGTTCATACCAGTTTGTGATTTTTTCCTCTCAAAACTAATTATAAATATATTTACAACATGCTGTTAAATAATTTTGGTCCGTGTCAGGGTTGACTGATAAATGTATTTCTAAGCTTTCGAAAAATAATTTTCACTCAGAAAAATGTTTACAAATCTCCTTTTAACTGTGCCACTAACTATAACTCTGTTACTTCCTTAGTTCAGGCCAGTGGAGTAATTGTGGATTAAAGAGCTAGTTGCTAAACTTTTTTTCTGATCCTGTCTTCTACATTTTTATCAACTAAGTGCACATTATTATCCTTGGTACTTTATATACATTTTAAAGATAAACTCAATTTAACCAACACAATAAACAAAATCTGAGTACTGACTCTATACATGGTATTATGGGAACTATAAGGCCTTCACGAAACATACAAATTAAGAGTGAGGGGGCCACTGTGCTAGAGGAGTTGTGTATATTGTTTTATTTAATTCTCACAACAAATCTGTGAGGTAGGAATTGTCCTCATTTTGCAGACGAGGAAGCTGAGGCCGAGAGACATTAATACATTTGAGCAAGACGCAGCTATAAAGAATGGAATTGGTTTAAACTCAAAATCCATGACTTTTTCAATTTTCCCACTGAGACTGGCAGCTAACAATCAGTTCTCACATACAGTAAATTATTTACTAGCTAAAAATTAAAACAAAAGACACCACGAAGTTAAAAGACAATTCATAGGCTGGGAAAGGATATTTGTAATGCATATCACCAATAAAGGATTAATATCCAAAAATTTAAAAGAACACCAACAAAACAGTAAGAAAAAGAAAACTGAACAGAAAAACAAACAGAATTAACCAGGAACTAACAGAAGAGGAAACCTGAAATATTACCTTTATCTATCTATCTATCTATCTATCTATCTATCTATCTATCTATCTACCTACCTACCTACCTACCTTCCTACCTACGTATCATCTATGGAAAGAGAGAGTGTGAGCACACAGAAAGATGATAAATCCTACCAATAAACAGGGGAAGAATACAAAATGTCTGCTAAAACAAGGATTGATAAGAATGGTGAGAAAAAGGAACTCCTTACTAAACCACTTTATCCAAAGTAGCTTCCTATCACAGTCACCCTCCTAATACCTTCTCTTATTTTCTGCATGGCATTATCATTGATATTTTTTTATTTCTTTAATTCTTGTTTGCTGTCTCATCTCCTAAGAAGGAAGGGAGCTGGTCTGTCCTGCTCACCAGTATATCCCCAATGACAATGATAGTTCTAGCACATAGTAAATGTGCTGAAAATATTGGCTGAAGGAATGGTTATTTCAATCAATGAGGTACTAGACCAGTGAGTTTGAGGAACATCTGCATCTTCTGAGAGCTATTCCAAAATCCTCTCCAGGTCTCTAATTTCTGAATCAGGGTATTATTATACTACAGACTCTTGGAACAGAGCATCCAGCATTGTCTTTGCTTCAGACAACAGTGACTAGACCACAGAGATCTGGAGCCACATCAGCCTGTACCTGTTTCTCTATGGCCTGTGCGCTAAGAATGGTTTTTATAGATGAACATTTGCAATTGATTTGATATTAGGAAACACTAACTTTGAAGTCCAATGAAATAAATGCTGTAAAAAAATCCATTCTTCTCATTTGTAGACCTACATTATGAAAAACTTGTGTGCGATTATTATATTTTGAATTTCATCAATAAAATGTAGAAGCTTGTCTTCTCTCTTGTTATATAAATACCTACTTAATATCCTTCATTCTGCCTCTTTGCTCACAAAGTCTAAGATACTTGCTATTTGGCTCTTACAGAAAACATTTGCCTCCCCCTGCTGTGGAGTGGCCTCAGGGTCAGTCACCTAAGTGGCTGTTCCAGGTGGGGGTGACCACTGACCTTCAGTGACCCCAATCAAGTCCATGAGAGTCTTTTGCTAGCATTTTCCCTCCGAAACCTGAGAAGGATGGTCCTAGACTTTCAAGAGGGCCATGGAGAAAATGTTTTGGTCCTCTGTAACCATTCTTGGGAATGTCATCATAAAGTCTTCCAGGTCTTTGTTATGAGGTCATTGCCATGCAGGGAACATTAAAATGGTTTAAATCTTGGTATTTGTTTACACTGCCTGTTACTGACCTTTTCTAATATAAGTATAAGATTATTAGATTATATCGTGACAGTCAGATGACCCCATCTTTTCCAGCTTCGGGGGTCACCTTTTCCCTTAATACTTAAATTAAAATGGCTTGGGTCACGTGCTGAGAGATCTGGTACTTTTCCTCCCTTGCGACGTTCTGATAATGTCCGAGGCTTCCATTTTCTGGTCTCTCTCTGTGAGTTAACGCTCCTAGTTCAGTGTTTCACCTCTGGCCACTGCTTTCTCCTCTCTGCTCTGCGCTGCCCACTTCTGTTATCCCCCAGAATGACACCAACACAGGCTTTGTAGAGGGAGATGTTAACACAGTTCAAAACAAAAGCAACTGAAAATTGATTATTTGAAGTTTTCTTAGCCATTGAGGGTTTCTTTCAGGCTGTGTTTTCTTCTTAGACTCCTGCACCATTGACCCTGCCTGCTATCTCTAATCTACACATCAATCTCTTTCTTCCATTTTCAAGCCTTCAAACCCCCACTGCCCATGCTAGTACTCTCTTACGCTTCCAGCAAATAAATTCCAAACACGTGTCATTTTCTTACTCAGGCAATTTAGCTTCCTCTCTCCTTCCACATCTGGCCTGGAGATGAATTATGCCGCTCTGTAGGAAGGCACAATTGGCTGCAATCAGTGTTTGTTTTCAAAAATCATGTTTTCCCCATCCCCTTGACTATTAGACCATTCACATAATGTGCTCAGCACAGTGCCTCGGATGTGGTAAGCTCTCACTACATGTCGATTGTTCTTATTATTAGGATTGTGCCAACTTGGGTCCAGTGCTAGTCCCCTCATCCTAGCTATGGCTACTGCTATTTTTTATATTATTAGTGGCATTTTGGGGAAAACAATATATTGCTTTACGCAGAACCCCTTTTTTCCTTCATACATGTCTTCATTTCCTCCTTTGACTTTTGGGGTTCCTGGTGAACTGTGCTTCCTTCTGTCTGCCATAGAAATGAGTTCACAGAGAGTGCTGACATTAACATTAGGTTCAAGACTGCCCGGAAATGACCCAGCAATTACACTTGCAGGTATATACCCAAGATAATAGAAAACATATGTTCACACAAACTTCTACACAAATACTTATAGCAACATTATTCATAAGAGCTGGAAGTTGGAAGCAACGTGAATGTCTATCAACTGATGAATGGATATACAAAATATGTTATGTCCATATGATGAAATATTATTCAGCCATAAAAAGGAATGATGTTTTATACATGTTAAAACGTGGATGAACCTTGAAGATATTATGCTACTTGAAAGAAAACAGTTGCAAAGCTCACATATTGCATTAATCCATTTAATTAAATATCCAGAAGAGACAAATCTATAAAGATAGGAAGTAAATTATGGTTGCCAGGGGCTGGTAAGAGGGAGGAATGAGGAATGCCTGCTACTAGGAATTGTTTTTTTTTTCCGAGATGATGAAAATACTTTGAAATACTCAGACAGTGGTGATACTTTTGCACAGTGTGTATATTAAAAACCACTTAATTATTTGAAGTGGTAAATTTTATGGTATGTGAATTATATTTCAGTTAAGAAAATTCTCAGAAGCCCATGGAATGAATGACAATTGTGAAAGTACATGCTCTGCTCTGTTCAAATAAAGACAAATGAACCGTGAGAGAGCCCTGAGACCCCAGCCTGATGGTGCTCACTGATGGACATGGGTGTGTTCAGCAGAAATGTGGAGTCCATATGTTTGTTTCTCTAGCAATCATCTGGCTTGGCCCCTCAGGACTAGTTCACCTGGTGAACTTCATGATGCTTCCTCTCCCAACCGCTTCTCAGGCCTGGAAGATGCTTTGCAGAGTCTGACATAGGCAGCTCTCCACTAGGAAGCCAGGACCTTGGCGTTTGCTGGATAAGTGAGAACCTCAAGCTGTGAGCATTTTGCATAAAGCACTGACTCAGAGCACCGGGCGTTTGTCAAAAGATGTGGCCGAGCACCTGTCATCCTATTGCACCTTTTATATGAGTGAGTTCTTCTGCTTTGGCTACCTTGGTTCTTCTTTCTTGTCTTCATTCTCACCTACATGACTCTTGTCACTTCATTCGTAAGGACATGTACAAGAGCACCCTGTACATTTTGTGTTAAAGGGAACAGTAGTTATACCAATACCTTGCTTTTATACAACTCTTCCCTGTGTCCAAAGGCTTGCTCTGGACCATCCCAAGTGGTTCTCATAATGGCCTTATGAGTGAGACCAGTGTTTTTTCCATTCCACCAAGAGGGAATCTGTTAAATAACTAGTTTAAGGTAAATAGAAAATGTAACCTGGGTTGGCTGAGGTCAGATTTAATATTATTTCTACTCTATACTGTGGCTACCTCCATTCTGAAATCTGGATCTCTGCAAAATATGTTGATCATTCAAGATTTTAAGTTTGATATTAAGGGATCTTAGATCATTTCCAAGTCAACTAAAATAGTTTAAATCTTAATTTTTGCTATTTTGTCAAGTTGGAATTTCAAGCAGGACTTACATTGCTTAAGAACAAATTCGAACTGATTATATAATTATGATAGGGAATGTTCTTTTGAACAGTGAATATTCATTTTGTACAGAAATAGTAAAAAAAAAAAAAAACCCAGCTTATTTAACTAATGTGCATTTAGAAAACATTAACCTCAATCAGGAGCAGAGAGCTACGTCACTTTTGAAACTGCAGTGCTTGAATTTATTTGGGTACCCTGGATACAGAGAATTGTTTTGGAAAATCTGAATGCCTGGGCCTTACTCCTGGATAAGGCATGTTGGTATTTATAAAACTAAACCACCAGCACAGACCGGAGCCTGTTTAACGACACAGCCTTGTATCCTTCCTTAGGATGGTAATGTGTTGAGATAAAGAGCAGAAAAAAAAGTATTATATCTATGAAAAATTCATTTTAAAAATATAGGCAAGCCAGGATGCTGGTAATTAAAATAAAGGTACGTATGTTTGGTCAAGTCATTCACTTAATAGGAAAAACAGATCAAAAAGTGCTCTTAAGTTTTTTTTTTTTTTTTTTTAATGTTTTAATAACAAAACCATGAAGAATGGGAGAAGTGGGATAAAGGAAATTGGAAATTGAATTTTCGGTGTCTTTTATCTGAGGAGTTCTAAGATTATAGTTATTTTGAAATCAAAGTTTTTCAATTTAAAAATAGACGTGCAGAAATAAGAACAGATTGGAGCTGAGGAGGAAAAAAATTGGAGTGAGAAAGAAAGAAATACAACAGGAAGCCTCTGTGCAGGATTGCTGATGTCCAGGTTCTCCTCGGCTTTCCTCTGGACTATGTGGACAGCCAGGGTAGTGAAGACTTGGATTGATTTCAGAACAATGATTCTTCACATTTTTCGCATTATGAAAATTTGATGAAAACAGTTTGATGGAGGCAATGGACAAGGGTTCCAGAATACTGAACATGTGTTTGCATACACACTCATTTGCAATTGATTTCAGGAAGTTCACGGACCTCATGAAGCCCTAAATTCTTAATTCGAGAGTGGATCAGAATCTCTCATAGGAGTTCTCAGAACACAGATATCTCAGCCTCACTTACCCCAGGCCTCCTGTGAAGGACCACTCCCTCCTTAGGGAGGCATGCGTGCCTGGTTGAGACATATCAGTTATGACTGGGATGGTTGATTCCTAAAGTTGGGGTAGGTGTTCCAAACACTATGTTCTCCTTTCACTAAGAGCTGCCCTAATTCCATGGGCTTTTTGCTCCTGGAATCACCTCACTGTTGACTGGGCTGAGATCTCAGGAGGTAGAAACCGGAGACCTGGCAACAGCCAGTAGAGTTGGGACCACCCCTGGCCTGGCCGGGTGCTGAGATGTGGTGCTGAGATGTGCGATTCTACTGATGACCAGTTCTGTTCTCCTTGGTTTTCTTAAGCTACACCTTGAAGAAGAGCTGTGTTTTGTTTTGAGAATAGTAGCCAATGGTTCCTCCCTGGTATTGATTTTTATGTTATTTCATTTGTAAATAAGTTCTTGTTCTATGCCGAAAAAATGTTGAATGCTAAAAACAAACAAAAACTTAAAGGTGGAAGAATTCATAGCTTCTTGAGAAAACAAACATAAAGGAAGTTATGGGTCATCTCCTCCAGTCTTCCACCTTGTCCACAGTCCTGCTTTATGTTTCTATTTTTCCAGCTGTGCACTGACAGTAGTCTAGCATATAAATTGATTAATAATGTTGCAGTCTCTAACTAAGCACTTGTGGAATCTCTACAACCATGTTAATTAGCAAGTCGAGTAGAAGCATCATATCCAAAGTCACTAATTCATAGTAATTGGTCAGTTATACAGAGTTGGTTAAAATATCGAGTCACAAAAGTACACACACAGTCTATTTTAACTTAAAACATATGCATGTACATTTGTTTGCCAGTCTTTTGTTCTGAGTATGGCCCTTGGCTGGAGTTCTGGTGTTTCTAGTAAAAACCCATCTGAACTGCATCACCCACCATTGCCAGATTTGTTTTCTTCAAAGTGGAGCAAGAACTTGACACTTGTGAAGCAGCCTGAATGCAGAACATCTCTAGATTTTAGTGTTCTTGTTATTCTTTTTTACAGTTACTTCACAGATGCCTAACACAACAGTATTTAAAAATAGCACCTAGCTTTTAATTGACTTGATTTTTATAGAAAGGAGAACCTGTTTGCTCTCTGTGCACAGACTTCATTAGTTTACCTAAATTTTAATTAAATTATGTAATTTCAGTAACTTGTACAACTGATATAAACTGGTGTGGGAACAAACCAAATGACTCCTGATGAAAACACAGCTAGTCTGGTAGCAGGAGGGGTGTACAGGTAGAGAAAATACTGAGAGTCAGCTAATCAGACAAGTTGGTTTTGTAGACAGGTTGAGAGTGCTTCTACTGTAATAGACATTGAAGAAAATCAGAATCGTGCACCATGTTTGAAAGCATATTGGAGTTACTTAATTTAATTTGTAAAATAAATTCCTACAAGGAGGAGTGCATGTACTTAACTTTAAGAGAATCTGCCCAGCATTGTGCAGGTTGAGTGTTCAGAACCAGGTCAGAGCAGTTACGGTCAGAAGGTCAGTGTCTGCAAGGCTTTGTGGGATCAGCCTCCCATGGCAAACATAGTTTTTACCTTTATCTGAACAATTAATTTTTCTGCACTTACAAATAAAATTTACAGTAACAAATATTTATAGTTTCAAGGTTATATGCTGACAATCTTTGGAATCATGAAAACAAACTTTTAATATTATAGGAAAGCCCTGTGCTCTTCTTAACAAATAGATTTGGATAAACTCTAAGTTTATGATTTCAAGGTATAGAAGTTGTACAAATTTAGCTTAAATTTTATAACTGGTATGCAAATATTTATTAACTTTTTAATCTATCAAAACAAATGTTAATTTTTAATGAAATGTTTGAAATTCTCAACAACACTTTTTCACAGTTTCTCTCAGGACTCCTGCTAAACTACTTGTTCTGGTTTTATTTTAATTTGAATAAAGCTGGATCAAAGACATTTAGGGTTTATAATCATTTATTTCTACCCAATAAATAGAGAGTATTTGTATTTAGTTAGATTAAGGTATAACCATAAAGCTCAGCTAATGAATTTCCCTATTTTCTTCCAGAGTAATAAAAAAATTGTCCTCAGCCCCAAGAATTATATCATGTTCTTTCCTCCCTGGCATTTAAATCAATGTAAAAATGTCTCTTGGAGTCATTTCTGTGGGAGACTTTAAAAGAAGCAAAACACATGGTGTCCTCACAAGGCTTGTAGTCTGGTTAGAGAAACAAGATTGACACACTTGAAACAGATTCTACCAAAGGTTTGATTAAGCAGAATGAGAAGTATAAGCAATAATTGCTGAAACACCTGCTTTGCATAGTTTATTTTGTGCATAGTAGATGCTTGAGTAGGAAATTAGGAAATTTGGGAGAAGTATGTGGGACTAAAAATGGACTCTGAAGAATAAGTGGACTTTTAACTGACTAAGGAATAAGGGAGAGAATTCTGGGTAGGAGGAAAAAGGCCTGGCACAGCATGTTATGGGCAGAATGCACTTAGGAAAGCAGACCAGAACGTAGGATTTGTTTTGTATTCAGGCTGTTCTTATGTTCTTTATCTGAGAGCACTTTCTAACTTCTCTGAATTTTATC
>NW_006494612.1:5850493-5875775 GCF_000325575.1 Pteropus alecto | reverse complement strand
TTCCCTATCAGAGAATATCCGTAAGACCAAGGATCTGTTCTGGCCTACCATTTAATCACTGATGGTGAAGGTTCTGTGAGGATGCATTCGTGATAATGGTAACCATCTTTTAGTTACCTGTATCAGTCAGATAGGCTAGATTGTGTGGCAGTTACAAACACTCTCAAAATTTCAGTGGATTAAAATAGCAGACTTTTATTTCTTGCTCATGCCTCATGTCCACTGTGGGTGGGTTGGGGTGAAAGGCAAGATCTCAGCTTCTCGGAGTCCTTCAGGGACTCAGGTTGACCCTTCCTCAACTGAGTTATATCACTGTCATTTATCAGAAAGGCCTGAATCCATTCTAATCCTCCTTTTTAACTCATTGAGGATTGGTCATCTATGACATTTTCAGAGCCACTGGTAAACTTTTTGGTGTGTTCCATATCTTATATATAAAGACTTTCATAAATATGTTACCTGTTGCATGTATGAATGTGTCAGTGCAAGACAGCCATTGTGAATCCCTTCTGAAGTTGCTATTAGGCATGTCCTGTCTATATTAACAGGAAAACTAGGTATGGAGAAGATAAAACTCTGAGGCTTGGGATGGAGGCAGCATGGTGTCGCAGAGCAAGTGCAGGACTACCATCCTACAGCTTTGGGTCCGAGTCAAATCCTTGCCTCTTCCTACCTGTATGACTTTGGTATGTCATTTCACCTCTCTGAGCTTCATTTTCTTTAATTATAATATAAAAGTGTCTGTCTATATTATCTTTAAAGTCTCTTTAAATACAGTGATTCTTTATAAATATAGAACAAGTAAAATTTAAAGCTGGAAATAGTTTCTATTCTGGCTTCTATAACCTGCTTGTTTTTTAAGTTCTTCCATGTGGAAGGAAGTTTGTTTTTCTTTAATGCAAAAAAATGTTAGTCCTCCCTTTTCATACAATTAAGAAATATGGTAAAACTTTTCATCATCTTAGATTTTGCTATATTTATTTGCACAGTTTGTCCCCTTTACTCTTTTTATTTCCCATCTGAAATGGGGAAAGGGGACTGGGCCAAGGTCAGCTGCCACTTTGGCAGCTTCCCTCCTAACCTTGGAGATTCTCACTCTCAGCCACCAAAGAACTCGGAGGCCAAAGAGTTACACAGCGGCAAACCCCAAAATAATTGGCCTCCAAAAAGGTCTGCTTCCTTTAGCAATTCTTCATGTTCCTGAAAGGGCCACTTAGTGATAAAGATTGTAGATCTTTCCTACCATTTAGGTTTGAGGCTTAAGTGCTTTTGGTCCCAGAGTTGTCCGGCCAGCAATCTGGGCCTTGTTTTATACTGCTGGCAGCTGCCCACAGACAAAAAAGGAACATGTATTGGGCTGCTTCTACTTGTCAGGCACTATAACTTAGAGTGCATTCAGACATAAAAATGTTCTATAAATACAGAATCATGTGAAGAATGTCCCAGAACCAGAGTCTTATCTCTAATTGTCAGCAGGATTCACTCAGGCTACCAAATACTCTATCACTATCAAAAGGGCCGGAGAGTGGCGACATGGACAGTGTAAAACATGAATAATATGAAAACGACAAAAGATTTAGTTAATAATGAATGAATGCAGACCTAAAACTGAGACGTACATACATACCTGCATGCATACATACAGAATTGTGAGCAAGCGTTTCAGGCACTGAAGTATCTTTCCTGTAGAACTGCTCAGCAGCATTGAGCTTTACCATTGACAGGCGTTCTGCTCGACATGGCACCTCGGAAACTCAGCAGAGGCTCTAAGGCTGGGAAACCCACTGAGGGCATCTGCATGGATGTGACCTGTAGCCTCAGGATCACAGTGAGGGAATCCTTGGGGAGACCTATGGTTTGGCATGTGGTTTGGGGACCAATGTGGACTGAGAGCCACCAGCGGGTTCTGGGTACCCCCTATGGACAACCCTGAGTTCCAGGTGACCTCATGGGGAGGATGGAGATCGCTGTGCAGGTATTAGGGAAGCAGCCCCTCTCTCCTCTCATGCCCCTCTTTTCCTCGTTTCCTTTCTCCATTCTTCTCCCTCCCTCCAGGTGGTTTTTCTCTTCTCCCTGCTGTCTGCTAACTCCACGTCTCCTTCGGCTTTGGCAGCTTTCAAGATCCAAGGATCCTTGAAATGGGTTTCGAGGGGTGCTGCAGACCTTGCATCCTAAGAAGCTAATGGTTTGGGAACCGGTAAATGTTTGGGAGCTTGTTAACTGGCTGGACTTTTCTGACTGAAGTAAGTCCATGAACTCATAGCAGATTGATGTTGATTCAGATGATGTTAAGTTTCTAGGATTTCGAGGCCCAGAAAATCTGGGTACCTTATGTGTTTTGAATAGGGTGCATATATAGTGTAGGTGTGTGTGTGTGTGTGTGTGTGTGTGTGTGTGTGTGTGTGTGAGAGAGAGAGAGAGAGAGAGAGAGAGAGAATTTTTAAAAATGTGGTTCATACTGTTTTTAAATTCCCACTTGCTTTCTTAGGAATTCTTATATAATCTTACTTTCATAAGACGAATGAAACTCCTCCCTCCTTTTCCTGGGTGATGTGTTACCCCAGTGAGATCCATGATTTGGCATTTGAGTGCTTACTATGTACGCAGATGCTATATAGTTTCCACATCATGAAAAGAAGTGCAAACCTCTGCATTTCACTGGCTCTACTCTGGGAATTTGGCTTTTCTTTTTACTGTCTATAATAAAAACCTAAACCATATTGACTATTTTGACACACACACAAAACATGCTGAATTTAAAGATGTCAGTTTAAGAACAAAACCTAGCTCAAATTTGTTTGGCATTTGTTTCTAACTTACCAGGATAACTTAGAGATAAATCTAGAGCTGAACGTTTAATCCTTCTTGTCCTTCCTTGTTTTTTTGTTTTTTTTCTTTCTCTTTTTAATTTCTTTCTAAAAATTATCAGGGCCTGCTTGAATTATAGTACATTTTTTCTTGTCAGAGTTGATTTGATTTCTGGTCCCTTGCCTCCTGGCCTATACTGTAATGATGAAGAGGCAGCAGATTGATGAAGAAGGGAGTCAAAATGCTGCTGTGGATTTGGGTTTCAGCCTGTGTGCTGTCTGCTGCCAGAGACAGTTAGATGGACTTGGGGAGGTGGAACCGGGTCTTAATGAGGAGGGAACCCCAGGGTAAGGGGCTCCCCTGTGGGATGGGCTGGCTGTGTCCTTTCCTACCCAGCCACTTTGACCCTGGCCCAACGTCAGGACCTATCACAAGGTTAACAGAGACTCAGTTTTTTTGTTGTTTTTTGTCGTCTTTAGTTTTTAGCAGTTTGACTATGATGTGTATGGATGTGGATTTCTTTGAGTTTTTCTGTTTACGGTTTGCCAAGCTTCTTGAATCTTTAGGTTTAGGTCTATTGTCTAACTTGGGAATCTTTCAGCCATTACAGCTTTAAATATTTTTTCTGCACTGAATTTTTTATCTTCGTCCTCTGGGGTTTCAATGACTGAATGTTAGACTTCTTGATGTTGGAAATAGTTTATATTCTAGATTCTATTACCTGCTTGTTTTTCTCTGCACTGAATTTTTTATCTTCGTCCTCTGGGGTTCCAATGACTGAATGTTAGACTTCTTGATGTTGTCCCTCGGGTCCCTGAGGCTCTTTTCATTTTTTTTTTCAAATTATTTTTTCTCTCTGTTGTTCAGATGGATACTTTCAATTGATTTATCTTCAAATTCACTGACTCATGTCATATTCATTCTGCTATTGAGTCCGTCTACGGAGATTGTTATTTGAGTTACTGTATTTTTCAGTTCTAAAATTTTCATTTGGCTTTCTATACTTCCTGTTTCTTTGCTGAGACTTCCTATTCTTCCCTTCGTTTCAAGAGTGTAGTCCCTTACTCCTTGAAGTATTTTTCAAGTTAGTCACTTTTAAGGTTTTGTCAGATAACTCCAGCATCAGTGTCATACCTGCATTGGCATTTGTTGATTGTCTTCTCCTCACATTAATTGGAATTTTTTGATTCTTTATATACTGGATAGTCTGGAATTGTTTCCTGGAAATTTTGAATCTTATGAGACTCTGAGTTGTGTTTAAATACTATAGATTGATATTTTTTTTTATATATCAAATATATCAAAATATATTGATATATTTTTTTTAACAGGCAATTGACCCGGTTGGGTTCAGGCCTCAAGTTCCAGCCAGCTTCTGTGGATTGTGACTTCAATATCAGTTCTGTTTTCAAAGCCTTTGCAGTGTTTTTCAGACCTGTCCCACATCCATGCCACCCCCTGGCCTGTCTGGGACAGGGGCAGAGGTCTGTCTGTTAGCTCTGTTCTCAAAGTCTTTGATATACTAACAAGGATCAGATTAATGCACATATAGCACAGGGGTGAGCCCAGGACTTCATAAACCACTTTTTGAGATTGCTTTCCCTCTCCCTGATTTTCCCAGTGTTATCTAGTTCCTTGCATTTTCTGAACCTTTGGCCAGAAAGATTGGGCTTTAGTTTCCCCACACTTTGCCGCACACTTCCCGTGACTGTGCTCAAGTCCAAGGCCAAGCTTTGGGAGAAGAGAGACAGAATATACTCAGGGGGGTTCACCCTGCCCTCTTTGGCCACCGCCTCAGATTGGAGAGGAAGTTCTCCTCTCCTCAGAGCTGTAGTTGCCTGTGGCCCCTGCTGTAGCCCCCCCATTACCTCTGTGGAATCGATTTGGGATGCAAGCATTGAGAAAAGAAAAAGAAAGGCGAGAGGGAAATGGGAAATTTTTCCCACTCTCAGCATTAGGAGACCCCTTCCTTCCTTGAGCCTAAACAAGAGGGCTTCCCTGGGTCTCAGTCTCTGCCAATGCCTGCTTTCAGTGTGAGTCTGCCTTACATGGGAGGCAGGAGCAGACAACATACCAGAAGAAAAACAATGGTGACCTTATTGCCAGCTCATTGATACTTTGAATTCTAGTCTTTCCCCCCAATCTACCTGCTAGTATTAGCTTTTCAGATTCCTCAGATAGCTGCTGCAAGCATTCTGCCCATGTTTTGTTGCTGCATTTAGTGGATGACATGGGGTGGAGGTGTGCTTACCCATCTTATCCAGAACGGAAACTGAGATTCTTTTTTTAAATAAAATTTGTGCATGGGATATGCAAGTTTTAATTATTATCACAAAATGTGTAACCAACCCCTGGTCTTTTTGAAGCAGGCTGACTCTGAGGAAGAGGCCTATTCCAGGAGAATGTTGTGGGGAAGGCATGTGAGCTGCCACCCCAGAGACTTTCAGAGCCCCTGGTCACACTCCAGCGAAGGCCTAAAAACCATGACGATCTAAGGGCATTCCAGAAAGGCAGTGGCTGATGCTCACAAACTCTCAGCTGTGGCCAGATTCATGTCCTGTCCAGGCACAATTTTGTGCCTCCTCCTCCCCCAACAACTTGCACAACCCTCTTCTTTTTCTAAAAAGGAATAAACAGTTTTCTTCAATCATTGTTTCCTGCCCACTAACAGATGCTCTTAATTAGCACAAAATTGCAATGAAATTGCTAAATAAATGTATTTTGCTTCTTTGGGATTTGTTTTTCCCAGAAAGCTTAGCCTTACCCAACATCAACACATCAACATATACTCAGTGTATTGTTTAGTTTGAGTCAAGAACTCACAACCTTGTTTTTTTTCCAAGAGCACAATCGTAATGCAGAGAATCAATTATTAGCCGTCTCTCCCAATAGAAATTGCTAGTTCTCAAACCTTTCAGGACCTTATTACCGGTGGGAATGTGCAGTTGAGAGTATTGAAACTTTATGAAAATATCCCAAACACTCTACCAATTATCCATCGCAATAAAAAAACCGATGGTTTAAATCACTCATCATACAATTCCATTCCTAAAGAACTTTAACATTGAAACACAGAGGAATGGACCATTAGAAGCCTTCTTTTGGCTTATTGTATATTTGTTTTTTTTTTATACCAAAAAAATGTAAAAAAAAAAAAAAGCTTGTAAGAAATTTGCTTGTACAACCGGTAGAGGTATTGTTTTTAGTTTGACAATTTCTGCTTGGGTTTCGTGAGGTCATTAAAGGGTGTGGAGAAACTGCTTGTGAGGAAGGAAGTTGTTATTCCAAATTTCAAGATAAGGCAAGCTTTTGCACAAGGCAGTATTGGTGGCTCTCTTTTCTGGGTCATGGGTGGGTCTGCTCTTTTCTATAATTTTATTTTTTGTTATAGTGCAACCAGTTTTATTTGGAGTTAATGCTCTTGAATTAATATATTCCTATTATGTGCATAAGTTTAAGATTGTAGGCAAAAGCGTATTTTAAGAGACTGCTTTATTTTGTGCATTATTTTTTAGGAGTAAAATCTTGGAATTCAGTTTCTTTGGCTTGAAAGAATCACTTTCATTTTTCAAGAAACACATTTAATGCTGAAATCATAAATTATAAAAATATCCGAAAGCCTCATGGCTATGCTTGTTGCATTCTTTTTGAGCCAAATCCATTATCTTCGTGCACCAGCTTGGACTGACTCAGTGGCTACTTTTCAAGCTTCGAGAAACATAATCTCAGATGTCTGTAAAACAGCCCCTGAACAACATAAGTTTGTTGTGTATAAAATCATTTGCTGTCCTTAATTTTGATTTTTGGAAATTTTTCTATGTTATCAAAACATTTGCTCCTCATTAGAAGAAGCCAACTCACTTTTCAATGCACATTTCCTGGAGAAAGTGCCAGATAATGCCTTCACAAACAAAGGAGGGGGCTGCTTCCTTTCCTCAGAAATCCAGTACTCTGCCTTCTCTGAGATGCTGGTCCATGCTTGGAGAGGGGCTCCTTTGTATGAGTGACCTGGTGGTTTAGTAGGCGGGACTGACTGCAAAGGCCTGGAGCCCCCTGCCTCTCCGCACCCCACCCCCACCCCCAGTCCCTGCAGGGGCCTCAGGAGCATGGCTGATTCTCTGTGGCAACTCATTGTGTATGCTTCATTTGACATTTGAGCTCAAGCCTGCTGGGGACAGACAGACCAGCCCCAAATGACAGTTTACCTCCAACCATCTTCTGCTTAAACTGCTCCTTTACTGTCTGAAGAGGTAGTGAGGGCACAGACAGGACTCGGAATCCAAGCTCCTATCTCCCAGGAGTTAGCATCCTGGGGTTAGCATCATTCTGGCCACTTGATATTTGGAGCACGTAGAAAAGAGTGTATTCGGGAGTTTAGGAAATTGTTTGGTGGTGAAATCATAATGATACATTTTATTTTAGAAAAAAGAGTTATTTTATTTTTTTAAATTTTTTACCTTGTTCTATTAAATACTGCCCATTGGTATTTTAAGGGGCTTAGAGAATTGTTTGTGGGATTTTTGGAAGAACAAATATTAATGTATTCATTACAGTATTAAGACAAATGATAACTTAAAGAGATGATAAAAGTTAGTGGTTTCCTTAGGGAAATAATCACAAATTACTGTCAGATTGATTCCAATAAGAACATTACATGAAATGTTTTTTAAACAGCTCAACCAAAGCAATAAGCCAGAAAGCACTTCTGGGGCCATCTCTTTGCTGTATGTTTCTATTATATCCCCACGTGAGGCCCCTCAACTTATGTTATTCACTGTTCCAGCTGCCGTGTTGAGGTCAACACTCAGTTGGAAATGAGAAATATCAGATTGCAAGTAGGGTATTGTTTGTGGATCCTTGAGATAACCCTATAGTTTCTCCATATTGATTCCTCATAAGATGCAGTACAGGGGAACTTCCATTTGCCCCCCGAGACCTGCTTTGCACCCCGGGACACTGACCTGTATAGACCAACCTCAGCCTCCATCTTCTCTGCCTTCCTGTTGGGTTTGACAGTTAGTGTTGGTAGGTGATAGGACAGGATGTGATAGAATTGGCTATGTTATTCTATTAAATACCTTCTCCATACAGTTTCTCTCTCCAGGTTCCAAAAATTCCTCCCTCTACTTGCTCGTTTAAGCTTATAGTTTATAAAGGCTCTCTGGTGCTACCAGCTTCAGGCATTGCATTATTCCTTATTGGTTTCCTTAAACTCTGCCCGCACCTTTGTAAAGATATTAAATTCTTCTCAAATTAGCCGGTTGGAAGGATCCCACTGTATCTTGCCAGAACCCTAACTGATATTTGCCCAGGTCACACAAATGACAAAGTTGGTTATAATGTAGATATCATAATCTGTCTCTTTCACATTATTTTAAGTAAACACTCTCTTCTAGACTGGTCCGCTTCCAATTTAGAATCAAATAGAGCAGGGCTCAGCAAACTACAGCCTTGCAGGCCAGATCCAGACTGTCGTCTGCTTTCGTAAATGGAGTTTATTGGAACACAGCCACGGCCACTTGTTTACTTACTGTCTATGGCAGCTATTGAGTTACAACTGGAGGTGTGAAGTTGCAACAGAAACCGTACAGCCTGCAAAAACTAAAATATTTGCTACTTGGTCGTCACAGAAGAAATTTACTGATCCCTGATTTAGAGGAAAACCATAATGGGTGAACTTTTATCATTTTCATCAAGAGACTCCTGGGCCAGATGCCGGGGCATTTGTGAGTGGTCCCACAACGATGCCATGGGAAGCTTTAAACCCTCAGGCCTGAGTAGGCTCGCATGAAGCACTGTGTTGCTGTGATGACAGCAGTGACAACCTGGGAAGGCACTCTTTGTCATTTGATGTAAAAGTAATGTGGCCAAGCAAAACGGGAGGCGTTTGTATTTAAATGTGCTTATCATTTATGATTTCATAATTAGTTTCCTGAAAAAAATGGCTCTCTCTAGTGTTTCGGCATTTCTTTAAGTTATTTTGGATGTATTCATCTCCCCACCAGATTGTGAGCACCTCTTGGGACAGTCCAGGTTTTATTCATATCTGTGTTGACCAGTGCCTGGCACAGTGGCTGATGCTATGTGCAAGAAATAAGGGGGAGGGGAGAAGACATTAACTGGGAAGGTATATGAACTAATGTTCTCAGGCTCTCTGACTAGCGTCTCTGCCTGTTAGATCTTCAAAGAATAAGAACAGCCATAAGAAAAGGGACCCCTCAGGGCAGCGTGACTACATAATTTGTGGGGCCCAGTGCGAAATGAAAATGTGGGGTCTCTTGTTTAAAAATCATTAAGAATTTCAAGACAGCGTCGGCAGAGCATGAAACCAAGAACAGGCCCTTCTAAGACTAGGCAGGTTGCATACCCATGAAACTGGCTCTGACTTAAGAATTCCCAAAAAGAGGCAGGCTGTGGAAAAATCGGTGAGGGTTCTTTAAGAATGGAGGGACGCAAGGCACTGAGTCACAACAAGATGGTACAGACCTATCTGGTAGCCAAAACTATGGGCCCCAGGGACTCTGTTCAATGATTAATAACCTGCCCTGGTACAACTCTTATCAGTTGCAAAGTGTTTGCAGTTATCTCGGACTCTCACTCCAGAGTGTATTCCTTTTCCCCAAACCTACACTGACTAACCTGCTTGCTCCCCCACTCCTCATTGCTTTCAGTTTAACCCCAAGTCACCTAGGCCACCCGATCTAGGAGCAACAAACCACAATTGTACTAAAGCATCTCAGGGCTAGACTGTTTAGGTGTTTCTTTTCTGGGTGACAGTTCCTGTCCCAATACCTATCTTAGCCTGTTTGGGCTGCCATAACAAAATGCCAAGGACTGGGTGGCTTATAAACAACAGACATTTATTGCTGATGGTTCTGGAGGCTGGAAGTCCAAGATCAGGGTGCCAGCATGGTTGGGCTCTGGTGCAGGCCCTCTTCCGGGTTGTAGACTTCCTACTTCTGGCTGTGTGTCCTCACATGGTGGAAGGGGCTAGGGAAGTTTGTGGGGTCTCTTTTATAAAAGCATTAATCCTATTTATGAGGGCCATGCCCTCACCTTCCAGAGGTCCCACCTCCTTGGGCATTGGGATTTCAACATTTGAATTTGGGAGAATGCAAACATTCAGACTGTAATAATACCTAACTGAGGAACAATAAATATATGTGAATGATCCCTGTGTCTTGTCTCCAGAACACTCCCCTGCTTCTGTCCTCACCATAAGAGGGAGTTTGGGGTGCATCCCAAGCACTCTGCAGGAATCCCTATGCTAAGACACCCAGCCTTTCCAGGTGTTAGATACTCACCTGGCCAGGAGCTGAGCTTCTCCCAGCCCCCAACCCTTTCCCACCCTATGCCATGGGCCATACTCTTCCCTTGGAATTATAATGAGTCTCCAGGAAAAGAACTATAGGTGGAGAACTTTGAGCTCTAGCAAGGACTTCATGACTCCTACTCCCTTTTGACTGGAGGGGTCCCCATTTTTGTTTCTTCCAGACCACTACCTTCCCCCAACCCTTCCTTCACCCCACCATCTTTACGACAGAAAGCCCTTAGGGTTCATTTCTAGCCACTCTATTCATGGGAGCTCCTCATGTCCGCTGCTGAAAGGTAGGGGCTGCCTCTGGGTGCTAGAAGGCCACCTTGGTGGTGACAACTCCGGGGTCCTCGCCTGCATGTGCAAGGTCCCAGAAGCCAGGAGGTCTGGAACAACGGGTGGCGTTACTGGCTTCGTCTGTTTCTGTCCTGGGGAAGATGCCCAAGCACCCCAAGAATTTCAGGCATGATGGTGCTGAGACAACAAAACTGGCCTTTAGGGAAGCACGCATTTCCGAAGCACTAAGCTCTGGAAACCGTAGTAGATAAGGAGATATTTAAAGGGGTATTTCTTCTCAATGGGGAGCAGCACCGTGTAATACAAAGCTGCAGTTGAGCCAACCGGATGGGGTCAAGTGAAGTTTGCCTTTGATCAGAAGAACCAGATGTCCCCTGGGGCCTTTACAATCTCCTGCTTAGCCTGGTACTGGGCTTTCTCAGGTCTCATTTGTCTCCCTGTGACTGATGTGGCCTCAATGACAGCAGCTTCGAACCAGCTCCCTGTCCCCTGTGCGCAGATGTGTTTGTTTTGCTAGAGCGCCTTGTCGCCTGTCTGATACTCTATGTCTTTTCCAATCCCCACCCTAAATTCCTCATCCCTTGCACACTGACCTTTGTCTTCTCTCTCACAGGGTCCCCGGTGGCATATAGACCTCCAGCCTTGGGCAGGCCCTACTCAGTCTCTGGATGAAGAAGCCTTGAGGTTCCTGAGATATATCAGCACCACCCAGGTTGTGTTTCAGAAGCAAGAGGATTTGGAGATGATGTAAAATATACTGATTGCCCTCTTTAAAGAGGAATTCTTCAGTAAGGGGTGGGGAGGTTCTCAGCCACTCCTGATGGGGACTTGATAAGGACGTGGTTTCTGAGGCATCACTGCTTGAATTTATCCACTCACTTAGAGGCTGATAAGATGCCATCTATCTGCTTCAGCATCCTCTCCCTTCCAAGAAGTATTGTCATCCTGAAATGTTTTAATGATTCATCCTGATGTGTTTTAAGGATCCACCTTAGAAAATTGCTTTGGAAAACCATATTTGAAGTGATTCTTGCCCACTAGTAGTCAAACGTGTCGCAAAACAAAACCCTCTTCTGGAGGTTCGAGCTTCCTTTTGTATCTGGAGGAATCTGCCTTTTTGCTTTTCTGCCACAGATGCTTGACAGACAGGGACATGCTAGGCCAGAGAGCGGAGGACACTTTGCAGGCAGTCCAAGGAGAAGCTTATGAATCCAGAGGGTTTCTGTTCTTTAGGGCACTTTAAATCATTACTGAGCGCCGGCCTGTGTTAGTGACTTAACATACTGTGGCAGCTCCTGCCCAGCTCCACACGCAGGCTGAGTCAGTGCCCTGAGCAGACAGAGAGACCGTCCATTAAGGAGAGTCTACGTCTCTTGACACATTAATCGGGAGATTCTGTTTTCAAGTAGACTAATCCTGGGAGAGAGAGGCATGAGAAGAAATCAAGGCCGGAGGGAAATTTCTCCCTGAACTGAGAGGTGCTCGTAAATTAGCATCTCAGACTGGCCGTGAGGGGTGCATAGGCCTGCTTGGCAGACTGCACGCTGGAGCTGGTGTGGCACTGTGGACCCTGGCTCTTTTGATGTCCCTTCAGCCCATTGGCTCTTGGCATCTCACTCTTCCTCCCAAACCTCACTGGTGGCAAAGTCCATTTTTCATCCGTGGGAGAGAATATATTTTTAGGTCTTTAGAAGGCTAATTTAGGGGTAAAAGAAAGTCTCATTTCTCATATGATGCAGTCAATCAGGGATTTTAATACTTGTCACCTAGACATGGAAGTAAAAGCTTGTTGAATTAATCATGAGTAATGGGATGATAAATTGGTCCCTGTGCTTTACATAATTTTTATCTTATTTTGCTGCTGCAAATTAATTTGGTGGACTGACACAGACTTAATTAAAATACTGAAATTGTAATTTTTATAGTTTGGTTTTATGTGAAGAATAAGAGGCTGGATCTCTTAACTGTGACTTTAAGAAGCCCTTAAAGGCCCCAGATAAAAATGAAATGATAAATTTATGAGTTGAATTTGAGAATGATGGGCTCCACCCCCCAAAATAAATTGACCAAGTGAAAGCATCCAAATTCCATTTAATATGTATTGCAGGTTAATGTTCTGTAACTTCTAAAAGGCATATTTACTTAGAAGAAGCTCTTGAGGCATGAAAGGGTCATTCCAAACCCCTTTGGGTCTTTCCCATAGGTTATGAGCTGAGAAGAGAAAAATTCTAAAAAAAAAGAAAAAAAAAAAGAACAGCATTCTACAGTGTGCTCTGATGTTGTGACCCAGCGCAATTGATTTTGCTTTTCTGTCTCTCGCTGTTCAGATCTTGAAAAGGAAGAGTATTAAATTATTTCCAAGGTGTCTCCCAGTTCTGTGACCTTGTACTGTGTTGACAGTAGTGTAGGATTGTTATTAACCAAGTATTTTTGAGCACCTACTACATGCCAGGAACTGTGCTAGGCCCTGGGGATATAGTCTGTCCTCAAGAGAAATGAGGCATACAGTGTCTCATTTGCAGAGAAATGGGCATACAATGATTGTTCGGCTTGATGAGTACAATAATAGAGATTTGGTTGATGAAACTAATTAGAAGGATTTTTGTTCTCGAGAAAGAATGAGATAGAATGAGATAATTTGGGGTCATTTTCATCAGGGGCATTTTACCCAGGTTAAGTCTTTTGCTTTTGGGTCACTAGAAGGCCAGGAGGTGGGAGCTCATCAGAGATGACACTAACTTGTTCTTAATCAGAATCTTTTACTAGCCAGTGCTCCCTCCCCATCTCTATGTAATGCAGAGCTTTTTTTTTTTTGGCTGCTTTTGGGGCTTATGCTTCATTTAGAACGCATTTTGAAACTGAAAATATATAAAACTGGCAGAATATTAGAGTCACTATTACCTAAAATGTTCAGTTAGCATAGTGAGTCATAACGGGCAAGGAAGAAAAAACTTAAATCTCTAAAGGTACTAAAGCAAATTCCACTTCCGTCCTCTTATGCTGCTTAAAAAAAAAATTCCCTCAAATCTGTGTTCAAACTTATACAGCAAGGCCTGGCATCTATTATGTTCATCATTGATTTATTCTTTCCTCAATTCAGCAGGCATTTGTTAAGCACCTGTTTCATGGCTGGCACTACGCTGGACACTGGCTGGAATACCACTCAAACCTGAATTAAATACCCGCTCACTTTGGTAAACAGCTAGGGTGCGAGAGAGTTCTAGCAGGATGGACAGATAGGTGGGGAAGCTTCCTCAGACCGAGGTTGCTCAGCCACAGAAGCATAGAGCATGGGACAGTGTGGCATTAGACTGCAGTCGGGATGGTGCTCCTGGATTTGTGCATTGTAGTGACTCTGATGACATGATTGGGGCCCTGTATTTTTTTATGAAACACCAGAGGATATGGTGTTTGAGCAGAGTGTGCAGAACATGAGGCTCAATTTAAGTGTTGTTTTCTAATGCAAGAGACCATGATTACATCTCTGAATTCTAGAGGCAGTGATACACCACTGCTAACTAATGGTTAAATCATAAAAACAGTGCTCTGTTCTAAGGGAAGGCTTCAGATCTAGCTTTTTATGGCAACCCCCAAACCATATGCTTCCAGGAAGCATATCTTGCAGTACAAAATTAATCTAAGCAACAGTTGCTGTTTTAAAAAAGAAATATTAAACATGTTTTAAAATCTATCTATCTCTCTAATCCTCTACCTATCTATTTTTGAGAATAACATAAGAACCCGAGCTCTGGAGATTCAGACTTTAGAATTTCATAACAATAGTATTTATAATATTTATAATACACACACATCCACACACACACACACACACACAAATGGGGGGCGGGCGGATAAAAGCAACAAAAACACAACTCTTTCTTTGAAATTTTACCTTTCAAAATAATGGTGATCGAAATACAGTTGATCATTGAATTGATTCTTGCCATAGGTCCCCAAATTTTAAGGGCTCTCTTTGCCAGGTTCTATTGAAGGGTTGGCAAAAATGCTATTCAAACTTTTGGGATATAAAATTAAATAAAAATAAATCAGATCCCTGTAAGTTAAATAACTAAAAACAATTTTAGAAAACATTTTCTTCCTGGAGTCTATTTTCCTTTGTCTAGGCCTACTTTGCTTTTATATGGCTAAAATTTGTTTTTATATGGCTAAAAGGAGAATTAGAAGAGAGAGAGAACACAATTCCTGTAGTTGAAGCTTAGGTAGGAGTTATTGCCCTCACTTATTCTGCTTGCAAGAGGGGTGATTGAAGCCTTGTCCATAAATTAACAAGAAAGTTTGAAAAATTGATATTTAATTAATTTTTAGGAGCTCAATTTTACTGAGTACTCTTAGTTGTTTTCAAAAGCTAATGTCTATCAACAAGATAGTTAATAAATGGTTAAAAAGGAAAAACACTGTGTTTTATTTTTGAACTAGGAGAGGAAAAGAGGGATATTAACAGAGAGGTTGAATGGAAAAGAATGCCTTTCCATATCTGTGCAAGATGAAGTCTGTGGAAGAAGAAGAAATGCTTAAAGAGTCATTTTAATATAATAATACCATACTCCCCAGTGTTGGCAAAGGAGGAGCAGCTGAACCTCAAAGCCCTAATCTTGACTCTTAATATTTACCTGACTCTTTCAGGCCTCTGGCTAATCGTCAGTGCTGCCTCTCTGGCTTTGTTAGGAGTGAGGTTGGAGGGGCTGCTGTTTTCAACTTAAGAGTTCTGACCCAAGAGTAGCCTCTTCCCTTGATTTGCTAAGGCACAGCGGAGGCCAGGCGGAACATTTCACTGGGGCTTTACAAAGGGCTTTCAGTAAACTCACAGGACCACTGCATAAGAATCACTTGAGGAGGCTTATTAAAATGCATGTGCCCAGGTGTCAGCTCAAAAATACGGATTTTACAGATCTGGAAGAGACTCAGGAATCTGAACTTTTAAGTACCTCCCAGGTCCATGAGAAAGTGGGTGGACCACACCTTGAGAAACACTGTGGGAGAGGCCAGAGTTAGGTTCTAATGGTATTAAGAGGGTGTTGTAAATGAGAACATGTGAACGTCCCTATCCTTTCTGTCATAATGGAGGTTCTTAGGGAGAGGTACACACAAAGAGCAATAGCGGATGGGCATTATCATACCACTTTAATAAAAATACCCTAGGAAGCTGTCCTTGAGCAAATGGCTCAACTTTGAGGTCCAGGCATGCTTTAGGGGCTCACAGAACTGCCCTGGCCTAAATAATTGCTTGCAGGAGGCAGGGTATGGAATAGAGCGCCAGTGGATGTGCTTGCCCTCTCTTAAAAACAGGCCCAATGAACACACTGAGCTCTAATTAGATTAGAAACTTCTCCTCCCTTGGGTGAGCGGGTGGGGACTAGGAGATGGGCAGGCAGAGGCATAATTTTCATTTAGATGTGGGAGAATAATAGGAATGAATTACATAAATTAATATATTGACACACCCAGTTAATAAATGTATTCTGTACTAGTTGCTTGGGTGAAGACTCAATCCCATTTATTATTATTTTTCCTTTACAGTGGTTGTAGTCAGAGTTACTGGGTAGAGAAAAAAGAATATAAATGTATAGGGTTTCATTTTTTAAGCTTTCCTCTAAAATGTCCAAATCCTAGCAAAATAGGCACCACATAATACACTATTTTCAGATTAAAATTTTGGAAAGTCAGTAAAATAAAGGACTTGGGCAAGCCTAGAATATCTTCTTCAGAAGAAAATTGTTTGCTGTTATGTTTTCCAATGAATTAAAGCAACGAACCTCAAAACATCCTTTGCACGTGGAATGGACTGTTGTCTGTGATGTGACAGCAAGAGCTGCTGCATGATTCGTGGAGCATGGTGATGACTGTGAGAGTTTTGAGGGATTGGGGGAAATACTGTTGCTCAGTAAGGTAAATACCTTGGCCATCAACTTGTTTTCTTTGGTTCCAACAGCCTCAGCCATTCACACTGTCGGCCTCAAACGCAAGTCAAAAATTCCTTACAGAGTACATTTACTTAATGTGCATTTGAAATTAGAGCTTGCTTCTGCTTGACTTAGGTGCACATTCCCTTTGGTTTCCTTCTCTAATTTGACGGATGAGTTAAGAGAAGTGCATCGGTTAGCTCAGGGAGAGCCTCCTTCTTGGCTGGGGCCCTTGCTCTTCTCTCTGAGGAGAAAACTTACTAGAACATGGTATCACAAAGAGTCCTGCCCTATAAACAGAGACTAGGGTTTAATTTCACTTGATCTGGATTAGCTGTTTACCTTGGAGAACACATCTGGACTGTGGCCCCACTTTATCTGCCTGAGATAAAGCATCAATAATTTTGTATCCTTCCGAGCCTACTGCGCCCGTGGATGAATCTCACAACTTCTGATGAGAATGCTGTGCGTAACAGGCCTCTGTGTTCTGGGAGCATTGTTCTCCATGTCTGGAATGCCCTTCTTGGTCTCAGCCTCTTAATCAACCTCTGTTCACCCTCCAAGACTAACACACTTCTGCAAAGCCTTGCCTGACCTCTCCTCCCTGCCATCTTTGTTCCTGATTTGTTCTCCCCTACGCACTCTGTGCATATGGCTATGGCAGCTCGTAATGTCCTTTCGAACCTGCTAATGGTCTTCACGAGGTTACTTATAATCTGGTATTTGGAATTCTTCTGAACATTTTCCAGCAGTCTTGTGTTTCCCTGAGGAGGGGCGTAGTTAGCAGTGGAGAAGGATATAACTCTCCTGTTATGGTTTCTAGGGATCGGGGAAGCAGTAAGTCCCTACCTACCATTTATCATCCAGCACTTTAAATTATTCACATTGATTTCCAATCCTGACAGATTGTATGTGATCACGTGAACACGGACAGCCTGACTACCAACTCCAGCCCTGCAAAGAAGCCCTGGTTGGTTTGTCTCGATGACAGGTTTGGCTTAGCTCATCAGATCCGCAACAAGCAGTGCCGTCTGTATTCTTTAGGGTAAGTACGTTTCACAGCAGAAGAAAGCAAAAACAGTTCTGCATATAACTAAAGCCTTCTCATCAGCACGAAGTTATGAATGGGTGCAGTGTATAACAGGTGGTACACTTTGCCTCCTGTCCTTATTTCAGACTCATCTGTCTGTTATGTAACAGTGGCTGCTTGCAGATCACCCAAAGTTGTCAAGGCTACTTTCTTTCCCATTCTGCTGGTAGTAAGCTGGCAACTTCAATTTTCAGCATGATGATGATCTTCTTAGTGAAGCCCATGATTTCCAGCTAGAATTAACATTTTTATTATAAAGAGAGAGAAAAATATTAAGAATGCACCTAGAAAAAATAAATTAGAAATTTTATACACTGTTATGATGAGTGACCCAAGGCAAATGGCCACTGCTGGATTTCTATGTTTTGTGCCAACGGCAAATCTGTGTATACTTTTACATTAAAAAAGAAAGAAAGAAAGGAGACTATTATGAAAATCATGAAATTTTGTCAAAATTGTGGGAAATATTGATATTCAGTTATTCAGGCTGAAAATGACTTAAATGTACAAATGAATTTAGAGAGCTTTTTATAAAAGGGTGAATATAAAGTAATGAAATTATTTCACCAAATACACCAATATTAATTAAACAATCCTGAACTTACAAATGATACATGTCTCCAAAAATAGGCAGAGGAGAGTTATTTTTGTTTGGAACACCCTGTTCCATAGACTCTTTGTAGCAGCTGGTGGTTAGGTTCTCATGCAAGGTCCCTGAGGTCCTTTAGAAAGTACTGGGAACCACAACAAGTGTCATATGCTTGTTCCTCACCTGTAGGTTTCATTGCCTCTATGATTTACATTCAGGCCCATGAACGTAACCAGAATCCCAGATGGGAAGCGTTAGGGGCAGATCCAAAGGTCCTAATAGAGGATCCATTACTTGTCAGACTTTACACTTGATCTTAGCCAAAAGTCCAAGAAGCGATTGTCAAACTTTACCAAACAAGACTTCTTAGTTACAGTCATTGTGGATTTTTTAAAAAACAAGGTTCAAATAAGAGTTTCAGGAAAATAGAAACATTCTTCTATGGGTTAAATGAAGAACGGTGGTATATATTAATGGAGCTTGGTAAGCGGTAGGCACTCAGTATACATGTGCTATGTAAATAATTGCTTGAGGTAAGGAGGCTAAGGAAGGAGGCTGGTTATGCTGTAATTTAAATTTGGAATCTTGAGGATTAGGAAATAAATTGCCTAGCCAGTCGCTTATAATAGAGCTCTTTTTCTGGGAGCCCACCGGCTCTGCTTCAAGATTGTAGGAAGAATGGGAAGTTGTGACAGTAGAGTTTATTTTATATCATATTAAAAATGTATGAAAGTAGGTCATAAAAATAATTGCATAGTACCACATGCAAATTGGAGATCTCATCTTGGTCTTATTTTCTTGCTCTAAACTGCATTTATATTTTGCTTAATATTTTATACCCTGGAATAATTTCATTTAAAGACTATAACTGAGTAACATGAAACCGGGTAAGCTATTTTTGGAGAAATTTTTAAAATTCCTTTTTGCTTTTCTTATACTTCAGAGCTATTAGATAAGGTAGTTTTGCTGTAAGATTCCAGATTATTACATACAAAAACATAGTTTCTTATTTTCATTTATATGTTCACTATTCAAAACCAATTTTGTAATCACAGATAAGAACAGTTGAATTCCACTGAGGAAAGAAATGAATAGCTTATGAGGGTCAACACATTCGAAACTTGAAAATACTTAATTAAAAACTGGAAACTAAAGATAATATTTCTTGTGCCCTAAAAAAGAATGCTTTGGATTGTGGATGTATATGTTGCTCGCACTGCTACTCAGGACTGAGGTTTCCCTTTCTCAGGTGAATTGCTTGCCTGGGAGGCAGGTAAATAGCCGGCTGACAGCATCTCAGTTGATGCTGAAGGAAGAACAAAACCCAAGGGCCGAAGTGGAGCTCACGAAATGAGGTGCAGGGACAGGACATGTGGCCCCTGGGTTTCCAGCATTTGGGCTGTTGAGATGGTCGAGAGAGAGGTGGGGAGGAATGTTGGAAGGTGGGCCATATGGCCCTTACATCCAAGCCGTATGTGCTCCAAGCCCCAGGGCTGTGGCAGCGGCAAGACCATGCCACTGCTATGCCCAGTCTTTTCCATCCTAACCGAGGACGATGGATGCAGCTGCAAGTGGAGGTAACTTTCCTGGAGTGAGAGGAAGGGATCTGAGGACATAAGGATCAGAGGCCAAAGGCTGATTGCCCTGCTTCCTGATCCGTTTCCTACCTTTCTTCCACACACAAGAACTAGAGCAGGTATTACGTCCACCTTCTCTCTGATGTCTGAAATCTTTTTACTAGGAGTCGAAGCTTTTTTGTTTCATAGTTAATATAAAAGACATTTTTTTTTCTGGAAAAGTGCCCTCTGTGTAAAGTTCAGTTGAAAATTAAAATCAGATCCTTTTCAATTTTGCAACGGGGTAGAATAGACTACGATAGGAAAGGCACTATAAAAGCAAGTTATGTTATGGAGAAAGGGAGAGAGAAATGTGGCTTTGGATAATACCATCTACCGAAAAACTTCAGGCAGGGCTCTCTCTGCAAATGTTCTTGTGTGTGTAGTGGAAGGATGATGGTAGGGAGCTGGTGGGGAGGGTGAGGGTTGCGGGAGGTAGCTAAAATGAAGTGGAAAAAAAATCACCTATTTCATCCTTCACATGAAAGATTGTATTTCAGGGGTAGAAGTGAGAGTGGAAGAGAAAACTTGAGAAGGGATAATACATAGGCAAATATTTTTCATCTCTTCCTTAGTTCTCTAGGCGGTTGCATCATTTGCTTTCAAGACATGAATTCTCAGCGTAAGACAGAAGAATGTATAATAGATGACGCATGGTTAGGCAACAAGAGCCAATATTTTATACAGAAAATCTGAGACTTCCAGTTGCCATGAGCATTTTAAGAGGAATGAATGAGCTTCAGAGCCCAAACTTTTCATCTTATACTATTTTAATGAGCACAGCAGGAGCTCATAGTATATACGAATGAGAAACCAGAAAATCCTAGACAAATTTAGACAATTTTTTTCCTAATTGGACCCCCATGAAATTTTAATATGATAGAAATACTGTATATCTTCATGTATCTATGGTTTGTAAGAAAAAAAGAGTAAGTTTTTTGCTCCCCCCGCCCCCCAAGAATCAGTTTTTGCTCCCTTAGGGATGAGATCATCCCCATTGAGAATATGTTTTAGAGGAAATCTTGGCATCTCATGCAATGTTATTTAATAAAAATAATAATTATAATTTTTAAATCTACTATTCAATGTTATTTATACTTTGAAAAACCTATTTCTCTCTAGTAGTTGGCAATTTATAGATCTAATTCTAATAACTTTAATAATTAGATAATAGATAATCTAATCATCTATATCATAATAGATAATCATTTGTCCAGATTCTCTGATTTCTGCTGGGATGAAAAATGGACTACTGAAACTCCTGGGGAAAACCCTAATTGTCTTACTTCTTCCAGCTCTTCTGCTTTCAGTGGTGAGGGTTAAAAACTTTCCCTGTATCTGTTCTGATTTTATTTTTTTATTTTTTATTTTTTTTAACAGCTTTGTTGAGATATAATTCACATACCACACCCATTTAAAGTGTATGATTCAATGGTTTTGGGTCACTAGGGTCATTTTTACAACATTTCATCACCCCCCAAAAGAAGCCCTGTACTCAGTAGCAGTCACTCCCAATTTCTCTCCAACCCTCTTTCCCACTTCCGCCTCCTAGTCCTAGGCAACCACTTATTTGCTTTCTGTCTCTGTGGATTTGCCTACTCTGGACATTTCATATCAATGGAAGCATGCAATAAGTGGCCTTTTGTGACCTTTTTTTTTTTTTTTTTTCCCATTTAACACAATGTTGTTAAGGTTCATCCATGTTGTATCATGTATCAGCACTTCATTCCTTTTTATTGCCAAACGATATTCCATTGTATAGATATACTATATTTTATTTATCCACTTGTTAGTTGATGGACATTTGGGTTGTTTCCAGTTTTTTGGCTATTATGACTATGTTGCCATAAAAATTCATGTACAAGTTTTTGTGTGAACATTTGTTTTCATTTTTCTTGGATATATACCATTTTACATTTCTACTAAGCAATATATGAGGCTTCCAATTTCTCCACATTGTTGCCAACACTTATTATTATTGGAATTTTTGATCATAGCCATCAAAAAGATAACCACTTTATAGCCACTAGTGGACCTGAAGTGGTATCTCATTGAGGTTTTAATTTGTTTCTCCCTGTTGGATAATGATTTTGAATATCTTTTTATGTATTTAACTCCCGAGTTTCTGATTCCTGGGGAACATAAAGGACACTCACCTTAATACTCTCAGGACTCTTTTAAAAAGAATAACCAAGGACCTGAAACAGTGTCACATCCATTCCTTCTACTCAGGTAGTCGATCTACTGCGCCAGATTAGATAATGGTAAATTTGGGGGAAAAGTAAGGTGGAGATTTCAATGTTCTGAGCTGTGTGGATTCAATAGGAGGTTGAAAATAGATAATGAAGTCTCTTAGGTGAAAAGAATATAGAAGGGATTGGGAGAGGAATGCTGAATGTTTTTCTAGGCCAATTAATTCGAGAGAATTATAGTTGAGGGACATCAGAAGGTTGACATGCCATGGGTCCAGTGAGAAAAAGCAGTGTAGTAGGTGTGAAAGGAGAGGACAAGTCAAATAAGAGTATTGAGAATGTCTATATGGATGATCTCTATACTGAAGACTTATTTTAGTTAACTAGAACCATATAAATACTAGTTATCCAATGAGCTAGTATATTTCTAAATTATAGAATAGGTTGAAATAGTAGAGTCTAAGAGAATGACATATTTCTGTAATGTGTTCAGGTTTGGCCAATGTGTTACAGATATTCTGTAAGATTCTGGTACCTTAAATCATATCTTAATTATAGGAATTTGGGCAGAGAAGCAATAATCACCACTTTAAAAAACCAACTCTGGGTTAATTTTATGTTTTTCATTCAAATTGATGCTTTAATCAGAGTGATGAACCTTATATCACTAAATAAGGAATATTTCTGAGTAAATTAAAATTTTGTAGGTATATGAATTTTCCACACAATGTGCTACCTGTTGGGTACTTAAATAGAATTTCTTTCCCTTGTTTTTTGAATTTTAGGTGAGACCCCTCTTCTGCTTCCTGAGTACTATATCCAGGAGAACTTATATAGTTGTTTTTTTCTTTAACTGTACTATTTTAAAATACATTCTGTTTCTAAGAAACCAGCTGTTGTCTTTAAGTCAAACTGCATGCACAGCACTGTGGCCATTAGAATGGAGAAGGATTACCTCATTAGTAGAATGCATCTCTCCCTAAGGATCTCAGCCTGGGGCTTTTATTTTTGACATATTCAGAGAAAATCTTTTAAGATGGCGGATAGTTTTCTTTGTTTCATCGCTACTGTGGTTTGCATTTTTTTTTTTTTTTAAAACCATCTTGATATGCTTCTACATGTTTGAACATGTGATTCTCTTGTTTGCATTTAGCAGATAATTTCTCTACTTCCTCTTATCCAGAAGCTTTTAGCTACAATGCTTTTTGTGAGAGAAGGTTTATTGAATGTGTACAGTTAGCCATGTGTTAAAATAGAAGAAGGCTTGATATAACTAAGAAAACTGGCCTTGGAACAGCCCTTTTGTCAATCCACCACTTTTTGCTACATTACATATTTTTATTATTGATTTCCATCCTCTTTCTTTACAGGTTGGGAAGCGATGATACCCATTTTGAAGTTAGCATGGCCAACAATGGATGTGAAGTGCATCGTTTTGATCCTAGTGTTAAATCAGCTCACATTCTGGAGAGTCAGCGCCTTTGGCATCACCGCTTGTCCATTGACTGGCGGGACCCCCATCCAGCTGTTGCTGCCCAAAAACCGCATAGCAACACCAGAAAACTGAGAACCATTTTGAATGAATTTGGGCATCACAAGGTGAGATTTTTTTTCATTTACTTTCATAATTTAATAAAGTAAACCAACTCATAAACTGTTTTTTTTTAAATGCAAACCAAGGATTGAATAGTTGAAAGGTCCAGTTTTATCTGTACCGATCACCTGTCATTATTTATAGAGTCATTTCTGTAGACATGAGGTTTTGGCAAGAATAGAGGCATTTAAATTGATTTGAAAATTTTTAGCTGCCGTTGAGTAGTGCTAAGTAAGGCTTTGGCTAAGACAGGGCAGAGAGACTAAGAAACTTACCTCTGGCATAGGCTCCAGAGTACCATTTCCGTTACACAATTGATTTAAAATTTCCAGACAGAGGAAACCGCTTATGTCAGCCTCAAATACAAAAAGTAATCAGAGCCAGGTTTATGTTTGATAACAGATTGCTTGTGTATCATGTTTCTCACTGTTGTAACAATTATTTTGAGTCTCCAGGCTCTAAAGAGGTCAGAAAATATGTGTAGTTTTTATTAAAATGTACTTTGTAAAGTTGAATGAACATCACATATGTTGCAACTGATATAATTATGTCAAAAGATATCAAGTTTCTACAAATACTTTACTGTGAATGGCTAGCAAAAAACTCAAACTTTGAACTATGTTCTTTAAAAGCAATTTTTAGTGTGGAACGGAGCTAACTGCATTCTGTAGGCAGATACTAGAGAAATTCTCCTGAGCATAGTTGGCTTATGTTTGATCACCAACCCTTCTTGAGCTTGGCCTATCTTAGCTTATTATTCCCAGACAGAGATGGCATGTAATTTAGAACATGCCAGAATGGGTATTTCTGAGAAATGTTGTACATGGAACATAATTTTCAACTTGAGTTTGCTGCTTGATCTTTAAAAAAAGGGCTTTTCCTCTGCATTGTTTTTCTTCCTTCTCCCCCAACCCCACCTTAAAAATAAAAAACCCAACTACCTTTAATTGGACAGCAGGAACTTCTTCAACCGCAACTTCAAAGAACTGCTGTTCTTTTAACATGTGATTAACTATTGATTTGTATTTTTGCTTTGCCACTGAGAGTAACTAGTATTTAATATTTAGGGGCCTTAATGAAAAACATATAGGATTTTTGGGGGTAAAATCTCTGAACAGAACCCAAAGAAGTGAGAGCATTTTTCAGAACTTCATTTTGTTTTTGCCTTCATAGACCTGTTTTTCACAGCTGAAAATTACAGGCTTGATTCTCTAATATGTCAGCTCTAGATCATTCAAAGAGCTAAGCACTGATTCTTTGTGCTCATTTAAGCATTTTGCAGCTCCTCCTTAATGCTCTTTACATCCTGGCCCTATCCACCCCCACGTTTCAAAGAAAAGATTGAGTATAGAAAAAGAGGTGAAACTCAAAGCCATTTTGCTTTTTCCGATAATATTTTAGCAAAAGATTTCCTAAATGTGAGGATAAAAATTAGACATTGAAAATGATCTGTGGATGTAATTATCTAAACCACATTGCCTATGGAAAATAGGTTTTCAGACAACCAGGTTTGCACCTGAATTGTGCTTGTTCCCCTTTCGTGGGAGTTGAAGTAGGCAAAGCATGAAGCCTTTACAATACTACTCTTGAGGTGGCAGAAACATTTACATTGGTACCTAGAAAAGAGAAATGTTTTAGAAATTTCTCGTATTACTAAGGCTACTTGTTTTTATTAAAAACATTAATAATATCACTTAAAAATAGTTAAGATGGTAGGTTTTATTTGTATTTTACTACAATAAAAGAATACGAAAATGCCCCAGTAATAATGAAAGTGATTTGGCTTAGAACTGCCAGACATGTTTTTGCTGCTTAAAAAAAAAATCCCTTGTTGGAGAATTTAAAAGAAACTGATATTCT
>NW_006494612.1:5843630-5849486 GCF_000325575.1 Pteropus alecto | reverse complement strand
GCTTTAGAATAAAAGCAAAACTAAACCCTTCGGTGAGTGATCGTTCCCGTTAGGAATTTGCTTCTAGGAGGGGCTCTGCAATGCCAGATGAAAAGAAACATCGTTTCTGGCCTGTAGCTGCAAGGTCTGTTTTCATTTTTCTGCATGTGTATACACACTGGTAAATAGGACATGGCTCTTGCAGAGAAAGCAAATAGAAAACACACACACACACACGCTAAAAAAATGGCAGTGCTTTTTGCCTTGCCTTCACTCATTTTTCTGAAAGTGACTATGGAAACCAAAGGGTGTTCTTTTGCTTTCACTTCAGGACTTTAAAACATCTCATATAGATGTTTTCCATGTTAAGCTGTTACTTTTTCTTCTCCTTATCATACCTTGATTCCTGCCATTCAAACAAAGATGAAGGCAAAATGAAAGACAGTTTTCTGAGAAGGCGACAGATGCACATGGCTTTCATACTGCTTTTAAAACTCTTTGGTAATTTTAACTTCAAACCATAAATCAAAAAAAAAAAATCCTTTCTAAAGCATCAAGTGAGAGCAGCTTCCTCAGCAAAAGCACAGGAACCAGAAGCCCAGTCTGTCAGGGAGTAATATCACCTGAATCCAGTATTATTTGAAATGATTAACTGTCTTTGCTGCAGTGCTTGTTAGTACCTATGCATGAGAATTTTTCCAGAATATGACTAGAAATATTGAGTCTGAAATTTCTGCTCATATTAATCATAATGTATGTTTTTTTCCTAAGGTCTTTATTACATAGATGATCCAGGTTAGTTAATGAGAAATTATTATTATTTTTAGTCTTAAGCATGCTGCTGATGATAATATGAGTAGCAGGATTGTGTTAGAACTTACCTCTGTAAACTCCTTAAGCTAGGTTGGAGGCATGGGTCCTTTTGTTAATTTTTGGCATTGGGCAAGTCTTAAATTATTCTCTTTTAAAATGCTCAATTTCATTGTCAGTAAAACTGAGACAGTGATCCTACCTAAATGGATTGTTTTTGAGAATTAGATCAGAGAACACTGTGAAAGGCTCCAGCAGAGCGCCTGGCATGAATTAGTCATTCGATTGTAAATTTAAAGAATTTTTATTATCAATTTCAGGACATTTTTACTGAATTTCACAGAAATTGTTTTCTTCTTTGTTTTCAGGAAAAATATATTAGAGATTTCTCTGGAAATTGCTAACTGCACCTAATTCCAGTCAAGAGTTGTTAGTGAAAGCTTTGCGTGAAACTGAAGGGCAATTGGCCCTTCAGATGTGGTCTTCGAGAACTATTACTGTTTGCTGCCTCAGGGCACTGAACAGTTTTGCAGTGATTGTATAGAAAGTAATACTGTGCTGTATAGAAATTAAATAAGCTGCTGAACATTAATACAGAGCAGATGTAGACTAAGGGGTACGACTCAGGTGGAGTCAGATTTCCTGCCTGCTCAATGCAGAGGAGGGGGACCTCCCTCCCCTCCCTGGATGCTGCCTCAGAGGCTGAGTGTCAGCGTGGACTTTTATGGGAGGGGCAGGTTCTGCCTGCCTGCGCGGAGAGCTCACCATTGATCATGAAACATCAGTTCTGCTGTATGGTCCCTGCTGTGTTTGAGAGAATATGGGTTTTGAAATTAAACTCCAGAAAGTTTCCTTTTCCTTCTTTCTTATCAAACTGGCAAATATAAACAAGATATTGATACGTTGGAATGCTTTTTGGGAATAATACTGATGCTTTGCTGGTGGAGATGGAAAATGATAGACTCTTTCAGGAAGAAAATTAGATCATGTGTATATATGATGTCATTTCTATTCCTAGAAATCTTCTTTGCCTTAAATTCTAATTTGTCTGCTATTAGTTCTGCCATTCCAGCTTTTTTTTGGATAAGTATTTTTATGAAATGCCATTCTAGATTCTTTTATTTTCATTTTTTTAAAATATAATTTTGATGTAAGTGTAGCCTGTAAGAGTGGCATATTCAATATATGCTTGGATTGTGTTTTTAAATCCAGTCTGATCATCTCTGCCTTTAAACAGGCAATGTTCATAGTTATTGTGAGTACTGGCATATTTGGACAATTTTTACTCTTTTAAATTGGGCTCTTTTGATTTTCTGTACTTTTTCATTCCATTCTTGCTACAGCTTGTTTTTTTTTTCTTCTTCGTGGCTACCCTAAATTTTAAATATATATAGTTAACTATGCGATGTTAAAACAACATATAGAATTATCAGTATTTTTACATTCCTCCTAAATACAACAAGGATCACTGCAAATTAATTATCTATTGAACATGGCCAACCCACACTGTTATTTTTCTGGAGTTTTATCTTTTTTTAAACATTTTTTATGAAAAAATTTCAAACACAAAGGTTGCAAGTTGCAAGAATAATGCAGTGAACTCTCATATATTCCTTACTGAGATTCACTACTTGTTAGTATTTGCCACATTTGCCCTCTGATATATATATATGTATATATATATATTATATATGATATATACGTACTTACATATATGTATATACACACACACATATATTTGTATATGTATATATATGCATACATATGTATACATATATGTATATAAATATTTGTATTCAACTTTGTCTCTGCAAATTTAAAAAAACTCAATGGAAAGCAATGGATAGGTACTTTCATAATACAACTATCTGTATATGTGAGTTTAATCTATTTATGTTTATCATGATTGCTGACCTATTTGGATTAATTGCTTCTTACTTTGGTATATCTCAACCCAAGTTGGCATCATAATTATTGTAAAAACAGTGGAAATACTCTTACTAAAGTCAAGGGAAAATAAGGATGTGTGTCATCATTAAAAAAAAACTAGATTAGAGTTCTTTTTAAAATTTATTTTGTGATAATTATAGATTCACAGGCAGTTGTAAGAAATAATGCAGAGATTCCATGTACCCTCCCCAGCTTCCTCCAATAGCAAACTTATAGTATGATATCACAACCAGGATGTTGACAATGATACAGTTTGGATACAGAACATTTCTAGCACCATAAAGATAACGTTGTTCTTTTAGAGCCATACCTACCTTCCTCCCCGCACCTCTTTACCTAACCCCTGGTAATGACTAATTTGTTTTCCATTCATATAATTTTATCATTTCAAAAATGTTATATAAATGGAATCATAGAATGTGTAATCACCATTGTTATTTAACACAGTTTTCAAGATAATAGCTAACAATTAGAAGAGAGGAAGAACTTTTAGGCATAAAATTTAGGAAGAAAGAGGTAAAATTTTAATTATTATATGCACTCATTGGCAGATAATACGATCGCATACTGGAAAACTCAAGAGAATTTAATGAAAAACTATCAAGAAATAAGAGAATTTCATGAGTTGTCTGAATGCAGTATACAAACATGTAAAAACTGTACTTTTATGACTAACCAGTTAGGATGTATAAGGGAAGAGAAGACACCATTTACAAAAGCAATAGAAAGAGATAAAAATAAACAAGATATGCAAAATATACAAGAATAAAATGTTAACTAAGAATTTGAAAGAAGACTTGAACAAATTAAAAAACATAGTATATTCTTGGATAGAAGAACTCATCATCATAATGTTAATCTTTCTTATGTTACTCTATTCATTTAACATGATCTTAATAAAATGGCCAGTAGGATAATTTTTTTTTTTTTGGTTGAATTAACTAAGCTGATTCTAGAGTTCATATGGAATTAATGAGCAAAAATAGTCAATCAAATTTTGGCAAAGAAGAATAATTAAGGAGGTTGTTAGGCCTATGAGATATTAAAATTTCTTGTAAATCTATAATGATTACAGAAAAATGGTACATTTGCATTAATAAACAGATTAATAGACAGAATGAAAATCCAGAAGTAGATCCAAATACACACAAATTTGATATATGATAAAGTTGTTATCTTAAATCAGTGGGAAAGATGGATAGTTGAGTAAAAGTTATGTGGACAACTGGGTAGGCATTTGTAAAAAATTAATTTTGATCCATTTCTGATGCCTTCTATCAAAAAAATCCAAATCAATCAAAAAAATAAATGTTTTTTTTAAACTGACACTATAAAACTACTAGGAAAAAACTATGGGGAATTAAAAAAGAATCCTGGAGTAAGGAAGTTATAAAAGAAGAAATGATTAATTTGATTACATATAAATATAAAATTTCTGCCTGGTAAATATATCAAAAGCAAAATTAAAAGACAAACAACAAACTAGAGAATATTAATATTTTCATTGGTATATAAAGAGCTTCCACAAATCAATAAGGAAAAGATTAGCCACTTAATAGAAAATTAGATAAAGATGGAAAAAACAGCTCACAGAAAAAGAAATACAGATGGCTCATATGAAAAAGCATTCTAACTTGCTCATAGTAAAAGAAATACACTTAGATTCACCTATCAGATTATCAAAGATAAAAAGTGGCATGAATGTAAATTAGTACAATCTTTTTATGCAAGACAGTTTGGCAATATTACTACATTGCAAATACAAATGCCCTTTGATCCATCAATTCTACTTCTATGAATTTACCACATGGCCACACTCCCATATATGTGAACTGATTTATGAACAAGGTTATTTTTTGCTTCATTGTTTGCGATAGCAAAGAATGAGAAATAATCTACGTGTCCACCATTGTAGAAGTGTTTAAATAAATTGTAGAGCTTTTCATGGATTGCTTACAATGCCCCATGAAAAAGGAAAAAAACAATCTTTATGTATGATATGAAACAATTTCTGAGATATATTTTTAAGGAAAGGACTGCCAGAATCCGGAGTTATGGCTGCCACCATTCTCCACGCCACTTCTCTCTCCCCACTATTTCTCCGTCTCCTGTTCTTTCTGTTCCTCTTCGCTCCGCAGGGTGGCAGCGGCCTGCATACCAAGGGTGCCCTTCCCCTGGATACAGTCACTTTCTACAAAGGTCATTCCCAAAAGCAAATTCGTCTTGGTGATGTTCGACACTTACTATCTCTACAGTGAGAAGCAGGATGAGTTCAAGCATCTGGCTGAAAACTTGGCCTCCAGCGATGATCTCCTGGTGGCAGAGGTGGGGATCTCAGATTATGGTGACAAGCTGAATATGGAGCTGAATGCGAAATACAAACTGGACAAAGAGAACTACCCTGTCTTCTACCTCTTCCGGGATGGGAACTTTGGGAACCCAATCCTGCACAAGGGGGCAGTTAAGGTTGGAGCCATCCAGTGCTGGCTAAAGGGGCATGGGGTCTACCTAGGTTTGCCTGGTTGCCTGCCTACAGATGATGCCCTTGCTGAAGAGTTCATCAAGGCCTCTGGCGTGGAGGCCTTCCAGGCCCTCTCAAAGCGGGGACAGGACAACCTTGCAAGTGTGAAGGAGATTGAGAAGTGGGCTGAGTAATACTTGAAGATCATGGGGAAGGTCTTAGACCAAGGTGAGGACTTCCCAGAGTCAGAGATAACCCGGATCACCAACTTATTGAGAAGAACAAGATGAGTGACGGGAAGAAGGAAGAGCTCCAGAAGAGGTTAAACATCTTGACTGCCTTCCAGAAGAAGGGGGCCGAGGAGGAGCTGTGAAAAGACATTCCTGGGTTTTCCAGAGTTTGCTGAGGGTGGGGAGGGAGAGCTACCTGCTGGCTGTGAGAAATTCCTAGGATATAAGGGAGTGGTGGGGAAAGTGACACTAAACCAGAAATCTGAGCAGTGCTGCGACATTGATGCTGATATGACCGTGCTTGGGACATCTCTATGGCCAATCTGGATATAGCTGGAACATTTACTCAGATGGCTTGTGAAATTTCCCCTCAGAAGGAATTGGTGCTATAATGAATGTACAGCCCAGATCGTTGACATCTGTAAT
>NW_006494612.1:5762015-5843595 GCF_000325575.1 Pteropus alecto | reverse complement strand
GCCGGGTGGGGGGGCGCGGGGCGGGCGGAGAAGAAGAAAAGGAACTTACATTGCAAAGCAATTGCTAAGCAATTTTGAAAAAGAAAAACAAAGAGGACTTAACACTTCTTGATCTCAAGACTTAATATAAGTGGTAGCCATCAAGAGAGCGTTGTACTGACATAAATATAGATAGACATATAGCTCAATGGAACACCAAGAGAATTTGGAAATAGAAACATGTATATGATTAATTGATTTTTTTTTACAAAGGCACCAACATAATTCAAAAGGAAAAATAATAGTCTTTTCAACAAATGGTACTGGAGCAACTGGATATATGTATGGAAAAAAAAAAAGAATCTTGACTTCCATCTCACATCATCAGAAAAATTAACTTAAAATGTGACTTAGACCTAAACATAAAATCTAAAATTATAAAACTTCTAGAATAAAATATAGGAGAAAATTTTCAAGAACTTGAGTCAGGCTAAGAGTTCTTAGATACAAAAATTGTAAACCGTAAAAACAAAAAGTTCAATTGGACTTCATCAGAACTAAAAACTTCAGCTCATGAAAAGACATTGTTAAGAACATAAAAACCGGGAGAAAATATTTACCACAAACATATTAGACAAAAGAATGTAGAAAGAACTCTTACAACCAAAAATGAGACAAACAACTCAATTTAAAAATGGGCAAAAGATTTGAACAAACACTTTACCAAAGAAGATGTACAGTTGGCAAAGCACATATGAAAATATACTCAGTACCATTAATTATTAGGGAAATGAGCATTAAAGCCACAATGCAATACCATGTCACACATGCCAAAATGGCTAAAATGAAAACATTGATGTTACTAGGCGATGATTAGTGTGTGGAGTAACTGGAACTCTCAAACATTTCTGGTGAGAAGGCAATCTCTTTGGAAAAGAGTTCAGCAATTTCTTATTAAGGTAAATGTACATTTATCAAAGATTGATCCAGCAAACCCACTCCTAAGTATTTACCCAAGAAAGTTGAAAACATAAGTTCACACAAAAACCTGCACTTGAATGTTCATAGCAACCCAATTCATAATAGCCTCAGCTGAAAACAACCCCAACATCCAACAAGTTAATGGGTAAAGAAGTTATGATATGAATATACCATATACAACATACCACGTACCATTCCATCCATATATAATGGACTATCACTCAGCAATAAAAAGGAACAAGCTTAGTGATTCGTATAACAGTGAACAAATCTCATAGACTTTATATTGAATGAAGGAAGCCAGATTCAAAAGACTACATACTATATGATTGTCTACTTATCTGAGGAGGCAAAACCATTCTATAGTGATAGAAATCAGATCAGTGGTTGCCTGAAGCATGTGGTCAGGGAATGGAATAGGAGAGTAACTGAAATGGTCACAAAGGAACTTTTTGGGGTATTGGTGATTACCAGTGGGTATATGCATATGTCAAAAGTCATTGACCTGTATACTCAAAATAAATGAATTTTATTGTATATAAATTATACCTCAATAAAAGCAAATTGCAGAAGAATGTGTGCAGATTCCTACCATCCTAACACACATAATTATTTTTATGTGTATAGAATCTCTGAAAATATATACAAGAAAATAGTGATACCAGTTGACTATAAGGAGAAGAACTGGATGGCTGTGTCTTTTGAATTTTGTACTTTGTGAATATTTTAAAGGTTAAAATATTTTAAATAGTTTTCCTTTATTCTCTACTCTGGAGAGAATAAATGTATTTTAGAACCACTCAGTTTATCCTCCTTGTCTCTTACTTGCTTTTTCATGTTTTAAAATATCAATCACTGTCCTACTTTTGAATGAATTCCTCAGTATTAGCTTCCAATTCTTTAATTTCCTTTTTAACAATGTCCAGTCTAGAGTTTATATCATTTATCGATGTTTTTAAAAATTACAATGACGAATGACTATACTTTTAACTTCCAAGATTTTGAATTGGTATTTTTCCTGTCCATCTGTTCTTTTCTAGTTTTGCATATTTTTATTTCAAAATGTATTGCCACTGCTTGCATGTTCATGAAAATAGATATTATTCTTATTGATTGCTTTGAGCATCCTAACATACTTATTTTAAACTTTTGTCAGACTGTTCAACAACACTACTTTAATCTCAGAATGAAGTAATGTCGCAGTTATTGCTTTGGTTGGCTGTTTCTCATCAGTTGATTTCTGTGTGTATTTTGGAATTTTCGTTTGCTGGCTCATTTTCAAGGGGAGGATTTTCATTTGGTTTCGCTTTTTTCTTTCCTTTTAGGTTCATCCTTCTCTGCCTAATGATTTTATAGTAGCCTTCAGGGCCCGATTTTACATAAGCATTTGGGGGCTCCTGCTCCTCCCTGTGAGATTGGGAGTATGGCCACTGAACTATTTGGGATCTGGCTCATTTGCTGGTTGTTAGGGTATGTCTCTCTCTTCCAATCCCTAGGCAGTGTCTGGTTTTAAGCCCCAACCCCAGCCAGTGGTTACCAGTCGTTTATTTCAGGGTCCTTTTTGACCCAGGAAACTGCACTCCAGTCCTTGGCTTTAATCAATGAATGTTGCTTGGCTGTTCTCTCATGGGAACACTTGTTGTTCCTGTTTGCTGTAGGACATGCACCCCCAGGACCACTGCCACCTGCTTTAGGGCAGGAGCCCAGCATGTCCCGGTTTCAGTTCTGCTCACTGCTCTGTGTTCTGTTCATCTTGTTTTTTGACTCTGCTTTGTCCTTTTTGTTCTCTTTCTCTCTTTTATAGTTCTCTTTTTTTGCTTTGTGTCTGGAATGCGCAGGAGTGTATCTTGCCTTCATACTTTTGTTTAAAGTCGACTTTAAACTGATTTACCTTTCTTACTTAGAATGATCTGGAGAAATAATATCCACGGACTCATGACTCAACTTTTCTAGTTATGTTTTCTAATATATATTAAAAATACCTAACAAATTAGAGACTTTGAAATACTTAATTATTGCCCCAAATCATATTCTAAACCAAGATTGCTCATATTTAAGGTGTATACGAACCTCTTGGGGAATCTAATTAAAATACAGACATCTATTCAGGAAGTCTGGTGTGGGCCTGAGAGTCTGCATTTCTAGCAAGCTCCCAGGTGGTGCTGCTGCTGCTTGTTGGGGGACCATACACTGAGTAGCAAGAACTGTATCACAGTGTAAGAAACGCAGGAGTGGAAGATATTTAACAGTAATTGGCAATGATGGGACTTGAACCTAGGTGATATTTCCCCAGAGGCCCAGCACCGGGAGGGCTACTTTGTGCTCTGTTGATGTCCTTCCCCCTCAGCCTGAGTCCCTGCCAAGGTAATGCAAGGCACAGATGCTGTGCTGTGCTCCAGATCATTTTTCCATTCTTATTCCTGTGCCAGCTTATTGCACCAGATTTTTGCACTAGACATGCTGTTTTCCTGGGATACATTTTTTTTTTTTCCTCAGGAGGAAAGCTTCTTTATAAAAAATGTCCCCTGGTCGTCTGCCACACCAATTCAAGGCCCAGACATGCCTGAGTCTTAGATGATTAATGGTTTAGCTGGACCCCTGCTTCTCAGATGTGTGTTCCTAGCTAAGTTTTGTGTGTGGCTCAAAGCCAGAGACTCTTTATTGTGTGGAATCCCACAGCGACTACCTAGTGAAATGCCCAGGAAATGTACCACATACTTGTCGACTGGACTTTTTCCCTAGTATCTTTCTAAATAAAATGTGTAGGGTATCAAAGTTTGAATACTTCATCTTTTATACAACCTACTTCGGAATTAATAAGCAGCAGCTTGAGCCTCCGGAGGCCTTAGGCACTGATGTTTCAGAAGAACATTGGGTGGGAAACTCCATGGAAACAGGCTACACTGTGGTAAAGGTAGACTAGGTACCAGTGCAATCTTCTATTTAAGTTTGTTTATATTCCTTTTTCAAAGAGAGGTGAGTATCTTCCTGTGTATTCGAAGGCCACTTCATCTTGCAGAAATGCTATTTAATAATGATAGTGCTGTGTTTCTGTGAAAAAAGCCAGTGGCGGTTTAAGAGTAATGAGTCATTCATGGTCTTGAATTGCAATTTGAAATGCAGAGACATCTTTTGGTCTCCTTCAATCTGCAGCGGACCCTAAGGACATGCCATCTTGAGAAAGTGAATTGAAAATGTCCACTCTCAACATTTAGGAAATGAGTTTTTGTACCCTTTCATTCTTCTTTAATGGTGAAATTTGCTGTGAAGCACAATGTCTGAGCTTTACTTAATGACTTTCAAACCATTCAGTGTTTAGTAAACACGTGGATACAACAGATTATAAGGCCCACTTGAAAATGAACTAGGTACATCTGGATTTAGTGGTGGTTTGTGTTTTCTTTGACGTGTTCTTCCCCTGGTTTTCCTTGGGCAGAAGCCATGACTGGCGAGGTTGTGTGTGAACGATCCCCTGGAATCTGGAGACCTACTTTCACCTGTATAGCCTTGTGATTCTCAGATTTCACCGTTAGAATTTAAAACACTGAAAAATAACAGCAACTTGCCACAAACAAAGGCTCCAAGTTCAGGGAACTTGACTAAAATGTCAAATCCAAGACCAACCTCAGAGATTCTGATTTAGGTGGTCTGGCATGGAGCTCAGGAACCTGTATTTTTAACATACCCGACTCAGTTCTAACCTAAATGATGTGAAGATCACCTTTTAGGTGTGTTGACAGGACTTTAGTGGCTCAGCCTTTCATCTGCAAATCCTCTACCCCTTGCTGTGCATAAAACCCTTTAAACAAGAAGGTGTCTAGAGCCTGGCTGTTTACTCCTTCAGCTTCCCTCCCTGTTTCCTTACCAGTCACTGTGTCCTCTATGCCTCAGTTTCCCCTGTTGTAAAGTGTGTGATTCGGAGCCCCTGCCATTTGAGAAGGTTGTGCAGGCAAATAAACTCATGTCAGTGAGAGAAATGAAGGGCAAGTTTTCGTGAGACCAGAATTGTGATTTTATATAAAAGAAAGCATTATGACAAAAATTGTTTCTTTGAGATTTCCAAAGGGGCCATGTATTATTACAAAAGAGGAAGGTTTCGCATATGGAGGAAATTAGCCTCCAGAGAGCTGGCATTTGTTGTTGTTTGCTGTGAACCGGGGTGGGTGTATTTGTCTAAGAATCTTGCCATTTTGACAAAGTTAGGAATAAGAGCCAAGTGAATACTGAGAGAGCAGAGGGGCTCTAAGCTTCAGGTGCCCAGAAAGGTCTCCCTTTGTGTGACTTTCTTTGCTGAAGGAGACTGTGGGTCGGTAGAGGAATGTCACATTCAGTGTGGCACAGCTCAGATTCGCCGGGTCACACAAATCTGCAAGCTCCTTTATGTGTTAAAAAATGCTTAATGCCTTTTGACAGTAAGAGGCCCCAGAACTCGCTATGAGTGAATCCTCTGAAGGAGTGTATTCCTGAGCAAATCCTGTGAGGTCACACCCAGGCTGGATATTTCTGCCTCGGGAGCTCAGCCATGCCAGTTGAGGTGCCCAACCATAACAAACCACCCATGAACAGGCTCCAGGGCTTTGGGAAAAGGCAGTTATAGTTTCATTTGGAGGTAAAACCTGATTTATTTTTCAGCCAGTGAAAATATCAGGAAAGGAAGGTTTCATTTGCCACTTTTTAGTTAAAACATAAGGACATTTTAAAAAACACAGATTTTCTAGTATGGAGTACCATTCAACAGTTTTGCGATTAAAATAATAATGAAACATTTCTTATAAGAACTTCTCTTTAAAATCAGAGCGATGGGTTCACAGCACACCATTAGAAGGAATTATGTAAAGCAGCCTCTCTGTTCCAAGTTTTATTTTAGGATTTAATTTATTCCAGATTCTGCAGGAAAAAACCATCCATGTGACAAGCCTGCTAACAGATGTCACTTTAGTTTTATAGCACATGCCTGCACTTCAGAGTCAGAAAATGGAGATTATTCTTTTTGCCTGCTGTTTATTACACAACTCTGCTTCCCAACACTACGCCCCAGAGGACAGCTGATTAACAATCTATGGGCAAAGCAACTTATCACCTGCTTTCATCTTCTGCAGTGTTGAGTGTAAGCTTTATTTCACATTACCCTTTTGAATTAAGAGAGGTGCTGGAAAGAGCAAAGGTGACAGAAAATGGATTTTTCTCTTTTAATATCAGCTAGGTCAAAAGATAGATTATACTACTGTGAAGAGAAATAAGAGAAAAAATAAGAATTATTCAACTACATAGAATTAAATCTATATTAAAATTTTTTGTGGTGTTGGTAGATAAAACAAAGTAATTCTGTATGATAAATATTATGTCAGAATCCATCATAACAAAAACTCTTCACTTCTGCATATTCACAGAGCCCATTTCTCTCTGTTCACATGGCATAGCAATTATTGGTTCATATGTTCCACTTCTGTTCACATCCTCATTTGTCTGTCTGATCTGTCCATCTGTCTATCCATTCCTTCACCAATCTATCCATCCAATAAATATTTATTAAACATCTTCTATATGCAAGGACCTGTGCTTATATAAAAAGATACGTGGATAAACAAGTCTTTTTTAGTTAAAAAAAATTGTGGTAAAATACACATAACATAAAATTTACCATCTTAACCATTTTAAGTATATAGTTCACTAATGTTAAGTATATTCACATTGTTGTGCGTCTAATCTCTAGAATGTTTCTATCTTGCAAAAATAAAACTCTATATGCATTAAACAGTAATTCCTCTCTTCCCCCAGCCCTTGGCAACCACCATTTACTTTCAGTGAATTTAACTACTGTAGGTACCTCATATAAGTGGAATCATATAGTATTTGTCTTTTTATGCCTGGCTTATTTCACTTAGAATAATGTCCTCAAGATTCATCCATGTCGTAGCATGTGATAGGCATTCCTTCCTTTTTAAGGCTGAATAGTATTCTCTTGTGTATGTATATGTATATGTATGTATGTGTGTGTATATGTATATACATATATGCGTATACACATTTTGTTTATCTATTCATCTGTCAATGGACACTTGTGTTGCTCCCACCTCTTGCCTATTATAAGTAATGCTGCTATGAGTATGGGTGTGTAAATATCTTTCCAAGACTCTGCTTTTAGTTCTTTTAGATATAGACCCAGAAATGAAATAACTGGATCCTATGCTAATTCTATTTTTATTTTTGAAGAACTGCCATACAATTTTTCATAGTGGCTACACCATTTTACATTCCCATGAAGGAGATTTAACATGTTGCTAAAAGGACAAAAATGTAATCTTGTAATGAGTGCTACAAAGAAGAAATACCATGTGCTATGGGAATGTTTAATAGAGAAATTCAATCTAACATGCCATTGATTTTTGTATTCCTGATGCCTAGTCCGTAGCGGAGACTCAATAAGTGTTTGGTGTGTGGTTGAGTGAGCCATTCAGACCCTTGGTGATTAGACCCCTTCCCTTTGTTTCCTGCTATTCAGCTGCCCTCCATTCTCCAGGGATGGCCCTGGAGAGCAGTGAATGCATTCGTTAATAGATGACTAGCTTTTCCTTGATCGTCTCTAATGATCTCTGGGTGAGATTATGGAAAACATTTTCCCAGTAATGTTCTTTTTCTAATTCTGCATATCATCTAATATTCAGAGATTTGAGATATTTACACCAGATACGTCCCTGTCTTTCCTTTGAGGAGAAAAAAGAAAGCTGCCTGTGGATGTAATGTGAAAGTGTAGTGATGTTGGGAAGTAGTGAGTATTCATGGAGAAAATGTTATTTCTATTCTTAGATCACTGCCTCTATTCTCTAAAGAATTTTGTTCTCTAAAGATAGCAAAAGGGCCTCTTGCTCATTTTCTCGTTTGGCTCAAATCAGTAAGATTTTGCTCAATTCCATGCTATTTATAGATATTTTAAATTGAAATTTCATTCTTGAAATTTTTAAAAGGGAATTTCAGATATTTAAAATGCATAAACATTATATTTGGAGACTTAAACTTCTTGTTTCTGGTTTTAGAAAAGAAATCTGTTTATTTGATCCTCAAACCAATGAAAGACGTTTTTATTCTGTCCAATTTTTTATTTTGCTAGCAATTGAGGCAAAGAAAGAGGCTGGTCACAAAAATATTTGGCATTGCTCTTTCCTTAGAAATTTTATTGGTTTTGCTGTTTGCCACGGCATTATTCTTCTGATGAGCTGGAGAGATCCAGTTATCTGTCTAAAATGAGTCCTGAGAGTTTCTCACAGTTGCTCTGATCATAATATTGGCACAGGAAAACAACGACGACATTTTCATAATGCTGTTTTGGGGGCAGGTGGCAAGAATTGAGCCATGTTGCCCAATGAAAGGTCACTGGCTCTCAGCCAAAAAGGCCCTAATACCAACTTTATCTTCTGTTAGCTGTGTGATTAGCCCAGGTGAATGAAGCCTTTGGAACCACATTTTATTTTTCTGTAAAAGGGAGATGATAATAACTTTTGCATAAGACTTTTGGGATTAAAGACAAAAAGCTCTTTATGTTTCGATACTCGTCAATGTCCTCGGGATCAATCTTTCTTCACTGACAGTCATATATATAATTGGTGTGCGTTTCGTGTAGTCTACCTGCTTCATGGCTTTTGTAGAAATCTTGTAATTCAGTCACCTTTTGGGCCTAAGTACTTAAAGTCCCACAGTGACTATATTATTGCAAAATCATTTGAATGGTGAGTATTGATGTTTTTGAGAGTATTTTATATAGCAGTATAATTCTTTAATACTTTTCACTACATTTGCCTTATGACATTGTATTTCCTCTAGGTTGATTTCTTTCTCTTTCTGAAACATTCTCTTTTGGACACACGTTAAGTACAATACCAACTGTTGGTTGAATTAAGTGCTCAGAAATAGTCTGGATAACTAAATTTCCTGACAAAATGAAAGAGGTGCTGTTGCCCATCTGTCTTTATAGTTCCTCTCCTGTGCTGCCTACTGTGTTAAGTAAACACTGCATCTGATGTTCAACGTCTCAATTCAGTTTTTCAACCTCTTGCTCTTCCACTGTTTTCCAACAGATATTCTATGCTTTAACCTAACTAGACAGTTTTACTTCTAACTTCCCTAAACTATCTCACCCCATGTAGCTTCAGCCACAATTTGTTTTATTGCTAACATTTTCTCTGTATTGGAACAAGTCAAAATTTCACCCATCTTTCAAGTCCTGTTTCAAAAAGGGCTGTCTCATCCACAGTGCTGTTCTTAAAACAATTTATTTTAATGTTTTGTACTTCTATGAAAGATATATGTTCACTATGGAAAACTGAGATAATAGAGAGCACAGAAAGTAAAAGGACAAAAATTAAAATTGCCTGGAATTCTACCACTAAGATGACTACTATTAATATAGTCTCCTTTCAGATTTTATTTCCCAAAAGTAAATATATTTTAACTAAATTAAAATGGGATCATAATATATATGCTATTTTATAATCTGCCCTTTTGTTATTGGCTTTATTTTTTTAGAGCAGTTTTAGGTTCACAGCAAAATTGAGGGGAAGGTATAGAGATTTCCCATATACCCCATGTCCCTGCACATGCATAGACTCCCCCACATTCAACATCCCCCACCAGAGTGGTATATTTGTTACAACTGATGAACCTACATTGGCACTTCATTTTTACTGAAAGACCATGTTTACTTTGTTATATATAATATATGTGATATATAAGATATATATGTAAGTGTATATAATCAAATACAGTGTTTATATTATCTTGAACAAACTGTTATCTGTTAGATCAATTTGCCTTCTCTGCATCACAGCAGCTAAGTTTTTATTTTACCCTTATTCCTTCTTTGATGCTCTTCTTTACTTTAAGTAGATCCAAGTTTCTGACCTATATTATTTTTCTTCTAAGGAACTTCTTTTAACATTTCTTGTAAGGCAGGTGTACTGGCAACAAATTCCCTCAATTTTTGTTTACCTGAAAAAGTTCTATTTCTCTTTCACTTTTGAAGGATAATTTTGCAGGATATAGAATTCAGGTCAGTGGTCGCTATTTCTCAACACTTTAAATATTTTAGTCCACTCTCTTCTTCCTTGCATGGGTTCTAAAGAGAGGTAGGATATAGTTCTTATCCTTCTTCCTCTAGAGTAAAGGTTTTTTGTTTTTTTTTTCCACCTCTGGCTTCTTCAGGTTTTTTTCCCCTATATCTTTAATTTGCTGTACTTTGAAAATGATAGGCCTAGGTGTAATTTTTTTTTTTGGAGGGGGTGATAGGTATTTATCCTGCTTTGTGTTCTCTGAATTTCCTGCATCTGTGGTTTAGTGTCTGACATTAATTTTGGGAAATTCTCGTAATTATTGTTTCAAATATTTCTTCTATTCCTTTCTCTGTTTCTTCTCTTTCTGGTATTCCCTTTGTGTGTATATTATACCTTTTGTGGTTGTTTCACAGTTCTTGAATATTCGATTCTGTGTTTTCTCCCTCAGCTTTTGTTCTCTTCGTTATTCAGTTTTGGCAGTTTCTATTGAGATATCCTCAAGCTCAGAGATTCTTTCCTCTAATGTGTTCTGTCCAGTCTACTACTAAGCTTATCAACATTTCTGTTTCAGTGTTTTTGATCTCTTTGGCACTTTCTTAGGATTTCCATCTCTCTGTTTACATTCCCATCTGTTCTTGGATGCTATCTACTTAACACATTAGAGCCCTTAGCATATTAATCACAGTTGTTTTGAAGTCCCAGCCTGATAGTTCCAACATCCCTGCCATGTCTGATTCTGACACTTAGTCTGTCTGTTTAAATTGTGGTTTTTTTTTGCCATTTGGTATGCCTTGTAATTTTTCTCGATAGCCAGACATGAAGTACCATGTAAGAGGAACTGCTGTAAATAGGCCTTTAGTAAAGTGGTGATGGGCAGAGGAGGAGAGGTGTTCTATAGCTTTTTGATCAGTTCTTAGGTTTTTAGTGAGCCTATGCCTGTAGGCTGTGAACTTTGCAAGTTTCTCAGTTTTTTCTTCCTCTTTAGGTGGAACAGGATGGCTAGAGTGGACTGGAGTTGGATGTTCCCCTTCCCTCAGGTCAATTAGGCTTTAAGAATACCCAGATAAGTTAGGCTCCAGTTAACTAGTTTCTCCTGAGGGCAGGCCTTGTTAGGAAAAATGGAGTGCTCTGGCATATTTCAAAATAGTTCCTTTTCCATTCTGCCTGCTAGAAACTTCAGGAGATTTTTCTGATATTTACCATGGGAACAAGGTGGAATTCCTAGAAGTAAATCTCACAATATTGTGGGGAAACCCCCACCTCATGACTTGGTGCCCCTGGAGGTTTTTAACTCTCAAACTTGTCCACACTATGCCTCCAGGAATTTGTCAATTACAGTTCAGGTTTTTCTGCCCAGGCACCAGTTCCTGTCCTGGTTTTTATTCCTGAGTCTCTGCTTTGGGAAGCCAAGACTCTGTGTGTTCTCCCACTATTTCCTGTCTCTCAAATCTTGGGGGCAGTGGCTTGCCCTCTGTCCTTTCCTCTCATAAGGATCTAAGACAAGTTGTTGATTTTTCAGTCTGTTCAGCTTTTTACTTGTTAGGCTGCAGTGGTGACTGCCAAGCTCCTTACATGTGGAACTGGAAACCAGATGTTCATTTGCCCTTTTTTAAATGTAAAATACCTTGAACATTTTTACATATTATTAAACTTTTCATCTAGATATATTGCAGCATTGTTTGTAATGGCAAAATTCTGGAAACAATATAATTGTCCTTTAATAGGGGACTGAATACATGAAATAAATTTAAAACTCATACAGTTGTATAATCTGTGACTAAAAAAGAAGATGCTATAGATCTATATTTTGCTGATTTGGAAAGATTGCCAAGATAAATGGTCAAGGGCCCAAAAGAAGGTGCCAAACAGTGGGTATAGTGTGACACCCACTATTTGAGTAAAAATATATGTTTGAGTATGTACTTTAAAATGGTGTTGTCTTTGGGTAAAAGTACTAGGGATTCTGGGGTGAGAGAAAGACATTTCACTGTCTGTCCTTTTTTTTTTTATCATGTGTATTTTATACTTTTTCCGAAACATCTTATGAAATACCCATCTGCAATGTAATTTTTAAGAGTTGCATATATTCTTAGTGAATGGATGTATTGTAGCTCATTTAACCACTCTCAAAATCTTAGTCCTGTAGATTATTTCCACTTTTTAACTACCATAAAGTGTGCAGTCTTAAGTCTTTTCATACGCATTGCTAAATTATCCTCAAGAGAGGTGGCATCATTTATTTTACTGGGATTCTTCTAGTAAATGTGATTGCTTACTTCTTTGAATTTACATAAAGTTTTCTTTGCACGGCTTTATGGAATGTAGCTAGTTCCTTGTATCATAATTATCTGGGTACTTAGTGTATCTTTGTGATACATTATGTATCTCTCTAAAATTCCTGAGATGGTGACTTTATCATATTCAACTATTCTCCATTGCAGCACACAGCACAGTGCCTAGCCCATGTGAAATATGTAGTAAATAAATACAGGTGCAATGAAATGAGTTAGTTTCACACTGTAGTGAGCATTTTTATAAAATGATAGTAGTGAAACTTGGTCAGCTGGCTGAGCATCCTGAAATCATAGCCTTGTATATAGACCACTATACTCTTTGTAGAACATCATGAAATACTAGTATCTGTAATTTAATGATTCTACTTAGGGACAATTTTACCAGAAAAAACACGATTATTTATATGTATGTACCATAAAGTCACGACAAAGATCATGTGTGACCAGGCTGTAGGACTAAGCAAGATCGACTACTTCAGGTTTCCCCATTAATAATTGGTTGTCACCTCTCATTTATTTTTCTCCTATTGGCCCTTGGTGGCAGATAATTAGCTGACAGTATGAAGGCCTAAGAAACACTGATGAGTCTCGTCATGTGAGAAATTACCTTGATGCAACGTAGCCTCCAAATATATACTGTCAGGCAAGCTATCCCATCGGTTATGGATCACAAGATGCTTGAATTACATGGTTTATTGAATCAATTTAAAACACACAGTGAGAAGTAAGGGGAAAGAGATGGAGAAAGTATATGTACTTAAGGTTGGGTACAAGAGAGATAGGAGCACACAGCATGAATCCTGGTCTGTCTCCATCCCTCTCTCCCTTTCCTTCCTCTTCCTCTTCTCTCAACTTCTCCCCTTTTGTCCTCTCTCATCAGCCTTCCCTGCTGCTGATGTGGTTAAGAGGAACAGATTTGAGGTTTGGAGCAAGAATGCTCAGTTGGAGAGACACAGGGAGAAGTATGTCTGGCCACCATTGTAAGCTCACCAGTTGGTCTGTGAGCTGCTATGGGTTTTATCTGGCAGAATATCTGTGGGGCCAGAATGGATGTAACCAATTGGTGGCCAGTTTAAGACCTCATAAATACTGAGTGACGTGCATGCCTCATGTATATTTAATGTCTAGTGACAATTTTAGTGTTTACTTAGCTATTCTATCCCTTTGTATGTTCGGTACTTGAATGGACTACTTATTTGTGCCTAATGTCTCATAAATTACTTATCTATGCTTAACACATCCTACAAGTTTTACCTATCCCATTTGATTTCTCATTTTTGACAGCAAAGTTGAATATTCTCAAAAAAGACAAAAATGTACATTACTAATTTAAAACCTAAAATTGATAAGATTATGTTAACTTTGTTTTTACCATTTATCCAACACCTCCACCCAGTGTTCCCCAGGAGCCTAAAATAGCCATTAATACGCCCTACTTAATAGAGTGAGCAAAGTGAGATATTTGACAATCCTGTAAAGTCATTCTGAATTTCACTCCTATACTGCAGTGATTAGTTGTAGAAGATAGTACTGGGAATGAACTTACCTTAGGACTTTCCCTGGAAATTTTTTCATGTAAAAAAAGATTTCTCATATAAATCTGTTCTTTTATTAGTCAACTCTCTTAAAATTAATCTGCAGAAAAATTATTTGGGCATATTTTAAAGCCCCACAGTGCCCAAGACAGTGCTTTATGACAAGTAGGAATATTTCTTCTGTGATTAAGTTCTGGTTAATTGAGATTTTGGTGTTCAGCTGATGGCTATCATCTCAGAGAATATGTATTTGAGGTACAAAGTCTCTGGTCTCAGGAGCAGGACAGCCAGGATCTTAAAATTTCATGGAAAATCGAACTCACTAAATCACATATTATCCCCTCTGTAGCCATTAGTCTCAGTTTCTTCCCCTGATCTAGATTGTAGCACAATCTGTTTCAAAGAGGAAATGAAAAGATGAAGTTTAGCCTCATCTAGCTTCCTTGTAAAAAATGATAATGTGTAGAGAAGCTAAAAGCATTAGCAAGGAACATAACCAGAAGGAATATCCTACTCACTGGAGAGTCAGCTCTCAGAATGCCCTTTATTCATTTAACAACACAAGGGAGCCAGAAATGAAAGACTCAGCGCATTCAGTGAAATAATTACTTTGGCCTGACTGAATTACAGGAAGTAGAAAGGATAGGGATTTGGCCAGCAGTATTGTTTTTATATAAAACAAACATGCTAATGTCATTGATGGCACTTTTAATAAACCTCCCCATGATAGTTACCCTAACTTTTCTTACTCAAGATTGGACCTATAGCAGGGAAAAGTTGAAGAAAATGTATCATGTACGGAAAGCCAAATATATTATTTTTGCTTCTTACATATTTTGTTATCAAGAATGTTCTTTTATTAACACTTAGGAGAAAGTCAGAATAATTTTGCATGGCTTAGTCCAGAATAGAATATTTCTATTTGTATTTTTTGACATACTGAGATAAGCATGCTTAATCAAGACGAATTCATTTATTTATAAGAAGTCTCCACATTCAGTAATCAAAATGAAGATAAGATATTATGGATAAAAACATCTCTTATTTAAGTAGGAGAATGTTAATGTATCAGGACAGCAAGAGATATTAAAGGAGCTTTAGCTTTCTATAACATTTTCCTGACAAAGATCTCAAAACTATAACTTAAGGTGCATCTTTGAGGGGATTTTCCATTTAGAGTGAATTTTTGAGGGGCTTTTCCATTTAGAGAATTTAACAATCATAAATATAATATGGAGTAGCAATTTCTAAGAAATTATTGGACAGCAAAGGATAAAGGAATCTTGTTCCCTAGGCAACCACGTGGAGGGCTATAACATCCCTCAAGCTCCTAAAATGAAGTTTAAAGTTGCTACTATTTTTGCTTTTGGCTTCCTCTGAAAATGGTTTTTATCCCTTGAAATTATTTTTTTATATAACGAAGTTTGAGCTCTTTCCAACTCTTCTCTCTATAACATTAGTCTTGTATGTAACAGCTTCTCTATCCTTTGATCTCAGCATGTGTGGCTATAAGAGGAATGACCATCCTGGAAATAAGATCAAATTGGGGATAGAAACTGATATCATGAGAAGCGAGGGTGGAGCAGAGACATTTTCAGCTCCTCAGTAGGCTTCCATAATTTCAGGAAGAAAAGTGCTCTGGGGTTTTCGGATTCACTCAATCTTCTGTAATTTTTTTTTTTTAAGCTAATATAGGAATCTCAGCTTCTTCAGGGGAAAAACATTTTAAATAGAAAGAAAATGGTGGGAGGGTGCATTTCTGATTCTTTCAGTAGGCTTTTTGTACGAGTTCCCAGGGCCAGCTATTTAGGCGTTGTATCTCCTATGTGGTTGCCCCAATATTGACACCTCTCTTAAATCTTTTTCTCCTTGCTCTCCTTGCCCTAATTCTATTTATTTTTTTAACTCTTTTCACTAGTCCAAAAGTGTATCCCCTGAGCAACTGTGATCTTCTGAACACCGCCTCTCTAAGGAAGGCACAATGGGAAGATCCTGCAGGCGTGCCAGGTGTGGGGAACATTTCAGAAATGGGGGAACTGGTTGCTGACACTCTCTCTTCCATCTTGGGGCTGGTGGTATATACTGATTCAGGAAGTCCACGGGGGTTTCTGGAAGGCCTTCCAATGAAAATAACTCTTTAGTATATCCTGCTGGTTAGATTCATTTGAGCTAATTAGCTAATATTTAAAAAATATTTCTCTCTGGAAGACTGAGCTTATTCTTGACCTGAGCATCAACTACTTAAGTTATATAATCTTGTTTGTTTCTTAGGCAGGTGTCTCATGATACTTGGCTGAGGGAATGGAAGTTCGCTGAGGTGGAAAAGGGAAAAATTTTGTGTATGGCTCAGTATACATCCTATAATAAGGAGCTTTGGTCAGCCAGAGGGCATCTGAGACTGACTACTGTGAGTGTAAAGTCATGGGAGGTGAGAGAGAAGGCAGAAGGAAAGTGGAAAGGAGAAACTCTTGGGTATGGTTTGCCTTCTTTGCCGTTTGGGTTGAGGCTGTGGAGGTGCCCACCCACAGAGTTTCATGGCCTGCTTTCCTTGTACAGCTCAGCCAGGTTTTTAATGTTTCTTATATACTAACGACTCTCAGATATTTCAAATATAGACGAAGACGAGAGATTGGATTTTTGTTGTTGTTCGCTTTTGCTGAATGCTATTAAATACTCTTTAGGTATTCAGTAGACCCTTTCTGAGGACCTCCTATACATCAAGAACTCAGCCAATGACAAGGAAATAGTGATGTGGGTCTTCGCTCTCAAAAACATCACAATCTATAGGGGCAGACAAACATTTGTATAAAAATTATATAGGAATGTAGTAAGTACTAGCATAAGAAATGCAGGAGAGTAGTAGCTCTTTTTTCATTGGGGCTCAGGGAAGTAGCACAGAAGAGATATTTTGTCTGGCTCTTAGAAGTTGAATGAGATTCTATTAGAGATAGAAGGGAAATAGTAAATGCAAGGGCATAGATGTGAGAAAGAGTCATAAATTCCAAAAAGGGTAAAAAAAATTCAGAGCGGCTGGCACAAAAGGTGATTTGTGGATAGAGTAGGATCATGAAGCAAAAAGGGGAGGAGAGGACCAGGCTGGGAGGGGCCTGGTGAGCTTTCTAAGGGAGTTTGGATTTCATTTTGTTATCTGCAGGGAGCCAGCAGAGGCCTTCAAACAAGGGGCCTAACTAATTAGGTTTTACATTTGGTAGATAATTCTGGAAACATTGTGGGAGGCAGATGATTCAATGCCAAGATCTCTTGAGAGTAGACGTAGTTCATTAGAAATATTGGGTGAGCAAGCATTAAAAAGATTGATAAGAGCCAGTGTTGGTGAAGGTGACATTAGTCAGCCTTGGCATTTTAGCAATAGCTATCATATCTATCATATCAAGCTCTACCAAAATTTAACATGCGGGTAAAAATAAGGGACTTCTACTTTTTGTTTTATACGTTTATTTCTGTTGCATTTTTACAACCAATTTTTTAATAAAACAAGTTTATTTTTGAAAAAAAAATCAAATCTCAGTGGAATCAAATGAAAGCTATGCCATCAAACATTTTAGAGCTCTATTTAATAATTCATTTTAAAAAGAAATACTTATTACTAAAACCTTTTAAAGTTCCTCTGGGGCTTGTTATAAAAAATTTGAACTGGGTTTTTGTCTATGAAGAAAACAGAAATATGCCACATTCCCCACAAACAATGAAAGCTGTTTTTGCACTATCAGCAACTTATTATTTTCCTCCAGGGATCTAGTTAATCCAAATTTTAGATAACTCAAAATAAAATTTGATATTTAGCTATGAACTGTGCACTTATAATTGCTTTTGAATGGGTTTTAGAAATTACCCCATAGATAGATAACTGAGAACTGATTTTTAAAAAATATATGTAGACTATATAGATGTTTCACATACACTATGGACTCTCTTGATGATCCTTCCTTGGAAACTGTTTTTTCAAGTTCAAATGTGCGTCTGGGTGACAATTTCCAACACATAGATTGAGAAACTCACAATTGAAATCATCTAGTTCACTACACTCGGTTTTTTGGAAACAACAAACTGAAAATGTATGCTCTTAACTAAAGATATTAAGAAGCTGTTTTCAGCACGAATTCATTAGTTAAGCATTCAGTTACTAAGGAATTCAATCAAATTTGGCAACTCACTTCAGAAGCAAGATGTTGCTGCTTTTTCTCCCTCATGAAAAAGAAGACAATTAGAACACATTTGTCTCTGTTTAGACATTTATGGAAAACACTGGTATGAAGATTATTAGTAACTGAAGGAACTTAAACTTGCTAGCATAATGTCTTCTTTTTTTTTTAGGCGAGGCAACCCTTGGTTGACCTCACAGATTGCAAGGAACTTGTCAGCTTACAATCCCTTATTTATTTTATTTTATTTTATTTTTTACGTCTACAGCACCTGGTCTTTCTAGGTGGTCTTCCATCCAAGTACTAACCAGGTCCAACCCTGCTTAGCTTCCGAGATCAGGCTTGTTCTGGGTAGCATGGCCGTGGATGCTAGCATAATGTCTTCTAAGAGATTTGGCTTTCCAGGAAGTTCAAATGTTATTACATCTGTGAGGGAAAGGTTAGCATTCTATTTAGCATGATTCAGTGCAATTCTTAGTGTCTGAAAAAATATCTGGCTGACATCACCCACCCCCTGAAATATAGAGCATCCACTTTAGGAAAGGTGTTCGTGGTGACAGGTAAACAATGGACTGATTGCCAAGCACTGTACGTGGTGTATGCATGTTAGGAAAACTGCACCCTACCCTTTGTTTCTACTGGGAAAACAAAAACAAAAACTGGAAAACTCCACCAGCTCCAATAAAACTGCATTGCCTATGGCTGAAGCCTGCCAGGCATCAGCCATTTTTTTAAAAGAAGGAAGATGAATAAGATTATAGAGAATCCTAGGAGCCTCAATTTAAAAATTATGAAAGCAACTACCACTAGAATCAAACAAGATGATGAAGTCTCTGGTTGACAACTCATAAAACTTTCATGATCACCTCCGCTCTCTCTGTTCTGGGCCAACACACAGACTTAAAATAAAAATCCATTATAGGTGTTGATCTCTTTGATTCAGTTAGTAGTACATGAGTTTGGACGATTTTCAAAGATAATCGTCTGCCAAATCTCCCACACGTCAATTCATATCGAACACAGTAGTAACGGTATCTTTTCTCTCTGTTGGGGCGGCCATTCTACTTTTCTCGTTGTCAGACTGAGGAATAAGAAAGGTTTTAGGGTAGCTGGAGAGGAGAAATCTCAGCAGAAGTCCTCTACGAGGTGCACAGCACTTGGAGGACAAGTTGAGTCTCACGTCCCCCCTCTTCCTCCTTCATATACTCTTCTTTTGCCACCTCTTTGTCAAACGAAGGAGGCTCTTACACACTTTTATCATGATAAATGTTTAAATGATTCCTTCACTCCTTTGTACGTACTGTATCCCTTCTTTTCTTTTGAATGTGCAATCCTCCCTGCTTGTGCAATATAGAGATTGCCAGGTATAAGTCAAGACATGTTGTGAAACGTGAAAAAACCACAAACTTTTCACTAAATTCTTATTAGCGTGAAAATAATTACATTTCATATTTTTCAAGAAGGTCAGCTCTCAACTTGTCATGTAGGGTAAATTAAGTGGGGGCATCTTCACTACTATAGGATCAAAAAGTCCCAGGATGATCTACTAAATTACACTTAAGAAAAACCTGGACTGTTTGCAACCATCTCTAGAATGTTCTAGTCAAGATGTTGAAATGATCTTTGCCTGAAGAATAAGGAAGCCATACGTGTGTAGTAAGCAGATGGACTTTTAAAGTGAAAAAACAATAAAAAACACCCACTAGAAACAATTTCAGAATTATATATGCTGTTTAATCTCAGTTATTTTCTAAGGTAGATAAAATACTGCAAAAAATATAACAAAAATGTTAATAGTCGTTTCTTCTTGGGACTGAGATTTTGGACATTTTTCAATTCTCCTCTGTAACTTTTTTGTACTTTCTCAATTATTAACAAATCCATGTCTTATTTTTTATAAACAGAAACAAACAGCATCCCAAATTGTTGTCCCCTTAATAGGGAATGGAGAGGACTGGGGTGGGGTTGAATGTCAGGTGTTTGTTTCTTTTTCTTTTTTTTTTTAATTAATTAATTTAGTTTTGTATGGTGACAATGGTTAATGAAATCCAATAAGTTTCATCTGTACACTTTAGCAGTAAGGCATCTACATGTTTACACTGTGTGTTCACCTTCCGTAGTTAAATTTCCTTCTGTTACCACATATTTGACCCCTTTTACCCTGTCTAGCCCCGACCCCCACTCCCCTACCCTCTGGAGGTATTTATTTCTATGTTAGGGCTCAAATAAATTTTTTTTTTTGACAATTTAACGGGTAGTACGGTGTTTCTGTAGACCTGGTCCCTTCCAATTGGACCTGAGCATGAAATTAGGAATTAAAGGGAATACATAATCCATTTTTTGGTGTGGAGGGAATGAATTAGTGGGAGGAAACCCTTCTTTAGCAGGAACTGGGGCCTTGTGGCAGTTCTTCTAGCCTCCACAGATGCAAAAGCTGGTTTTCTTCTTATTCTATATTCGTATTAATTTGCATGAAACTTTATAAAATATAAAGTGGCAAAAAAATGTCCCAGCCCCAAATTATGTTTTTTTGGTTATGGGAAAGCTATGAACTGACTAAAAATGACAATGTTATTATTTTAGAAAAAGTGCATGGAACAAAGGGAAGAAGGCACTAGTTTCAATGATAAAATAAGCTACAACTGCTAAATGTGTGTGTCATGTCTGAGGGCAGACCTGACTGCTGCCTGTCATGCCCGAGAAGGGCAACAAGTGGGCCATGCACATGCTAGGAGCTCAACAAGGCTTATTAAATACATACTTCACATTTGCCTTCGTCCTGTCTGTCAGTTTTGCAAAATCCAGAAACCCTTGACAATGTCATATTTTGTGCTTGGATCCCTTATATACCGTCAGAGTCTAACAGGGTATTAAGAAGCCTGTTTTAAAGTCAGACCAGTTAGAATCCTGATTCTATGACTGGATAGCTGTGTGACCTGGGTTAGTTGGTTGACTTCTCTGAATCTCAGGTTTCTATGGAAACTGCTTGGATTTGGTTTTGGCTTCACCTCTCACAAGCTGTGTGACCTACCTAGGCCTCAGTTTTCCCATCTGTAACATAAGGATAATAAAACATTTGTTTTTTGGGGGGATTAATTGGGGCATTGCATGTAAAGTGCTCAGCATGCTGCTTGGCTGGGCACATACCAAGTGCTTAATTAAAGTTGGCTATTTTTTTTTTATTATAGTAGGTACAAGATAAAAAATATATCGTGTTCTGAAGGATGGCACATCTGAAGCAAATGTTAACGGCTTTAAGCAATATCCACTGAGAGCCAATGAATGGTTATTTCCATAAGTCATTGTCTTAATATGTTCCCTCGAATGAGGTTTTTAGGTATCATCTATATTTGAATATCCAGTACATTCCTTTGAGTATTGCATGAGTGATATCTATATGTGGTAGTCGGTACTGCTCTTTTTGTGTATAAAGTTTTTTTCTTCTCTCATTATAATTGCTACATAAATTTAACAGGAGGTTCAAAACTGATACTGCTTGTATTTTTTTCTTGCAGGTTTTTTTTTAAACTCTTTTCATTGCCCCCACCCCTTTTTTTCCTGGCTTTTAGCCATACATCTGTGTATAGTTTGCTTTCACTTAATCTTCTCTTTTCTCTTGGATTGAAACTTATGCATATGTCTTGATTATAAGCAGAAGTGATTTTACTTAATTCTGTATTTTATAATTTTGTATTTTTTTTTCTTAAGGAAGGTTCTTGAATTAAATAAACTTCAAGCTCCACAAAGCCAGGATCTGCCCCAATTATGTTTCATTTGTTTCTTAGATGGAAGACCTGACACATTCAACTTAAAATTGTCTAAAGTGAATGTTGTTATGGGAGTATATGAGACTAAAGATATCTTTATTTTCTTGCTCCGCTTGGGGACTGACTGAATTTTGCTTTGCTTCTTCAAGAAGCATCTATGCTTTCAATAAAAATATACAGACATGTAGGATTCACTGAATGGTCAAAATAATGTCAGTATCTGGCTTCTTAAGTATATACTAGAATTTCAAATGTATAGAATAGATAAAGAAGAGAGCTAACTTCATTAATGCGATGCCTCAAACCTAGCTTTTTCAGGCTAAAAGAACTAAGTGTGATTTTACAGCACCATTTTGTGAATGCGTTATAAATTTCTGGGCTCAGAGAGGAAGGGAGGGTACAGTGTGGTGGTCGTGAGAATTCTGGCAGGAAAAGCATTGCTGTGGTTCTGGGACAAAGGAGGAGGCGGCAAGAAAGAAATATGTAGAGAATATAAAGGAAGGGTATGGATCCCAGAATTAGAAAGTTGCTTACCATTTCAGGAAGTGCTGAATAAGAGCAGTAAACCTTTAAGAGGAGACTTAAGCCTCCACTAGGCGTGGGTTGCTGGTCTGTTGCACTGGCACTACTTCACAGAAGGCTTCAACTCTGAATAACTTTTTAAATACGGACACCACTCTTTATAAAGTAGCTAAGAATGCTAGAATCCGTTGTATGTATTTAAAATAAAGTTGAGTTACATATGAAAAAATTATAGTGGATTTAACAATAGAAACATTTTCTTTTTTTCACATAAGAGATGTCTAAAGGTAAGTAGTACACATCTTGTATACAGACTCCAAAGTCATCAGTGATCCAAGCTAACCTAGCTCTCCTCTCTTCCGTCCCTAGAGTGTAATCCTTCTCCTCGTGGTCTAGTATTGTTGCTACAGCTCCAGCCATCACATTCTCATTCCAGGCCAAGGGATGGAGGAAGCATTAAGTAGAGTTTTTAAAGGAACTTTCCTGGAAATCCTACATGATACTTTACTTATATCTTATTGGTCAGATTTTAGACATATAGCCACTTGACCATAAGAAAGACTAGGAAATATATTTTTTTTATCTGGGCAGCAATTCAATCAGTTAGAAATCAGGATTTTGTATATGGCCATGCCACCCCGAACAAGCCCAATCCCATCTGATCTCGGAAGCTAAGTAGGGTCTGGCCTGGTTAGTACTTGGATGGGAGACCACCTAGGATGACCAAGTGCTGTAAGCATGTAAAAAAAAGGAGGAGGAGGAGGAGGAGGAGGAGGAAGAAGAAAGAAGAAGAAGAAGAAGAAGAAGAAGAAGAAGAAGAAGAAGAAGAAGAAGAAGAAGAAGTAGTAGTAGTAATAGTCAGGATTTTATTAAGTATTGAGAAAGAAGGAAGAATGGATATGTGGGCAAGTGACACCTCTGCCATGCTAAATTTGCCTTTAAACTAAATAGTAGTATATGTTGCTATTTTTCTCTATTAAAAGCAAAGCATTTTATAGGATCTGAATTTGTTTTAATGTGCTTAGTGGTGAGTGGTATTGATCAGAAGTAAATTTAGAAAACACCAGATTGTGCTTTTCTGGATACTTGTGGTACAAAGAAATTCTTGGAATAGAGGGATATTGGAAAAAGAAAGGAATCACGTTTCTTTCTCAAGTATTGTAGCAGTCCTTAAACGGAACCCTTTGCTAGTCTTTAAGTTTCAAGGAGAATGAAGCTTAGACTTGTAGACTTGCCTCAAAGCTCTGTGTATGTGTGTGTGTGTATCTAAGACTCAGAGCATGGAAGTGATGTAAGAGATGTAGAATATCTGCTACAAATTATTAAATTTGTGATTTGAGGCAAATCGTTTAGGGAGGAGGAGGAAGAGGAAGAGGAGGAGGAGGAGGAGTAGTTTGAGGCAAATCGTTTAGCCTCTTTAGGCCTCAGTTTTCCTTGTCTGTAAAATGAGGAAGTTGGACCAGATGTTTACAAAGTCCCTACTGGCGCCAATCTCCCATAACCTGGAAGCTTGGGAGTCCATCGAACCATCTTCTGGTTCACCCATCCATCTGTCCCCCTGTCTGTCTCTCCATTTGTCTGTCCATCCACTCATCCACCTATCAACTATTTTTGATAGTGCCTGGCAGCGTGCTAGAAGCTAGGGATTCAAAAATAAATACCTTATTATCCTTTGTGGAGTGCATAGATAGTCCAGTCTAGGGCACATGGTATATACCTTTCATGCCTCTTGTCAGATGGAAATGCAGTTGAAGAACTGTTTTCAATTTCATCTGCCAATGTTCTGTATAGAGATAGTTTTTGGCTATCATGTTTGAAATACCTCTATATATTTCTTGTACCAAATTTTAATTCTTCCCCTGAGTCATTGCTCAAAACATAGCTGCTATGGTACAGAGAAGGCAAATTTCAGTATTAGCTTAAACAAGGTAATCTTAATTGGGGTGTGAGGGGGGATGACCCAATTAAGACCTCATTGAGAATTGGTGAAAATAATAGCAGCTAACACCAGTGGAGCATATAACTGTGTTAAGTACCTTATGTGCATTTCTTCTTTAACCTAAAGACAGCCCTGTGGTAGCCCGGCTATTTTCCTCTGAGCTACTTAAAGGCTAAACAACCTACCCAGGCCCATGTGATGAGACAATTGACCCCAGAGCCAAGATCTCAGTGACTACAGTGTTCTTGGAAAAGTACTCGTGAGCATAAACACACATTTTTGCACACAGTTCCAGGGAACACAAACCTCACCGACACAAACCTCACCGACACTTTAGGAAACTCTGACCTAACTGTATGCCAATTAAGAAAATGGCTGGTGTTAGAAAACAACCATATACCTTCTCAAAGATTGCCAGTGTTTAGATACTTTCTGCATCTGCTCATGAAAAGGGGTGGAGGACCTGACGTGTGCTGAGGCTGAGACTCCTGTGCACACACACCGTAGAAAGCTCACCCAGTGTCATCAGCCAAGTCCACTGGTTCTCAGAGTGTGGTCATTGGACTCCCAGCATCACCATCAGTTGGGTTCCTGCCTCCAGATCTCCTGAACCAAAAGCTGTGTTTCAGAAGCCCTCCAGCTGATTCTGATGAATGTGACAATCTGAAGCAGCACTGTCCAGCAGAACTTTGTGTGACGATGGAAATGTCCTACAGCTGCACTGCCCTGTATAGTAGCCACTAGCACTTGAGCTCTTGAAATGTGGCAGAAGAAATGAAATTTTCATTTTATTTGATTTTTAATTAATTAATTAAAAATAAATGGCCACGCATGGCAAGTGACTATTGTATAGAATTGCACAGCTCAACTCCATATCCCTAAACATTCCTATTCTTTTACAGCCGAGCGATTCACTGCATTAGACACTACACGACAAAACAAAAAAGTGAATGTTATACATAGACTTATATCTTGATGTTATCTAGTTTCTTATTCCAGTATTACTATCATTTAACTAGAAAATGTTTGGGACGGGAGCCTTGCAGTTTAATGCTAGTGAAATATTCCATAAGAAAAAACAATTTGCATATATTTCCAAGTCTTGTCAAAATTATGGTAAATAGCTCCTTCTTAGATAATTTTCTCTTCTTTAGTTCCTGAGGGTTTTTGAACAAGGATTTTTGAATAACCTCAACAACACAAATTTCTTAAAGAAAATGAAATTAAGCCTGTATTTAAAGGACAATCTTGGTGCTCTGTATGCTGGCGGAGAGGAGAGATGGTGACCAGAGGAAATTGTTGGTGTCCCCCCCACAGAGAAAGTAGCATGAATAAAGGAATGAGGGCAGGACATTTCATGGCATTTTGAGGACTAGCAAAGAATTGCATTTGGCTAAAGTGTAGGATTCATAAAGTATTGACAATCCAGACCCTGACACCATTTGTGCAGAGTGGGATGATGGAATCCATAGCTACCCTCATTTCTAACTCCCAACCTTTGATTCCTCTCTCCTCTCTTTCAATCAGTGGGGTCTTAAGAAAGATGATCATGGTGCTAGAGGTGGAGGGAAAGAAAAGAGGAGCCAGGTGTACAATATTACAGAGTTAGAATGGACAGGACTTATTATCTGATGGGATATTACACTGACTGCCTGTCAGGAGCCCTCAAAGAGAAGTTAGGTCTTACCCTGAAGGAACTTACAGCCCAAGTAAGGGAAGGGACTCAGCAGACATGTCAACAAATGAGTGGAAACCATGTTACATATTTCCCGAGAAGTCAATACAGGGTCTAGAAGTGGAAGACATCAAGGGGACCCTGACGTACAGCACACACCCTGAGTCCTCTTACTCTTCCCTCATCTCTTCTCGTTTCTGGCTTCTAACATTGGACTTCGCTCGCTGCTAATCCTTTCATAATTTCACACCAGAACAGTGTTATATGTTTACTCATATTTCAGTTTATTAAAAATATAACTAAATAATGAGTTTATTTTGTGTCCTCCTAAAATTGCTTTTTGCATTTTGGGGCATATTTTATATAGCTTAAGTCACACTGCTGGCCTCATCATGATCTGCAATTGATTCAGTCTCATGTCTAAGGCCTTCTATTGAACCTGAAGAACATATCTGGCTGAAAAACATTTTATTTGGGTATTTACTTGGTCATTTATTTGTTTATACATTTGTTCGTGTAGGAATAGTTTATATGTCTATGTTTTATGTCTCTTTCTGGAAATATTTGAGAATGCTTGCATAAATATGATTAGGCTAGAAAGATAAATTAACCAGTTGATGTAGCTTTAAGGCACAGGGTTCTGATCTAAGGTCAGAAACAGGCATATGGTTTTCAGCTACTTAGGAAAGTGGGCTAGAAATAAAGAAATAAAGCAGCTGCCTGGCACTGTCCTTGGTCCTGCCACTGCCTTCCTACCTGACTCTGCCCTTGGCCTGGACCCTTGCTGCCACCTCAATCCTGCCTAAATTTGCACTGCTTTTGATTCCTTGCTGTTGCATGTCACTGATAGTCCTGCTGACTGCTGACTTCTTGTCACCTGCTCACCCATTATCTGTCTCTGACCTGGGTTTCTGAAGTTATGTATTACATCACCTCACCCAGCCCAGAAAATTCTTGCTCAGCAGGCTCAGGTTGGATTCTTTAGAATAGGCTGGAGATCTGGCAAAAAAGTCTTTGTTTATAAATATTTTCCTTATTGTCTTTTAAATTCATCTGGTATCATTGCTCCCTGCTGAAGTTATTTCTGTGAGATGATTACTTCATAAAACTTATTTTATTATTAGTTCAGAATTGGTTCTACATTAGCTTAAAGTGACCTTTTAATGTTTTTCATTATATGCAAGGCAAAGCCTTATCTTCTTTTCCCTGGTGTTAGCAGAAATCTTGTAATGTTACATTTCTGCCAGCTGACTGATAATTGAGCCTGATTTAGTATATGTAAAGTCTAAGGCTCTTAAAGAGACTTTTAATCCTTTTGTTCATTTAAGATAGATTAATTTCTTCTATTCTTCTACAAGAACATGATCCTCTTTCTAATGTGTGCAGCTTTTAGTTTTGTAGGTACAGATATATGTTATCTTGCTTTAAGCAGACAATATATAAAAGCCTGGATTGACACTACTTTAATAATCAAAAATGACTTTTCATAACTAAACTGAAAAGCAGGAAGCAGCTGTATTGATACAATTATTTTAAAATTATGATTGACTATCGACCCAGACTGTAATGGATATAGAGACTGAATGTAGCTCGATTTGTTGGGGTGGTAGAAAATTGATGATAATCTAATTTTAAAAATTCACAAAATAACTAGATGAGTGATCAAATAAATAATAATTTCAAAAATATGAGCCCAATTACAGAACTCAATTTTCATACTTTTTTCAGCAATTTATCTTTTTAAAAATGTGAGATGTGTCTATAAATGTCATCGAGTGCATGATTCTGGACCCAAAACCAGACAGCTGATATTGAGGCAAGCAGCTGTGTTTGCAAGTCAATTATGGCCTGAATGGGAAGTCTCTTGTTCTGTGTTAGTGGAATGATAAACTGGATGGTTAATATTGATGTTTTATTGGTGTTACTCATGTAGCTTTGGCTCTTAGCCAGGGATTTTGATTAATATAATGGTTAATCAGCTTTATAACTGATGGTAATAGCAAGTTTTAAGCTTTAATACACATTTCTCAGGTGGAAAAAGAATCTATATTCTTTTAAAGATTTAACTTAGAACAATAGATAAAGCATTTTTTATTAAAATGTTTTAATAAAAAGTTATATAAAGACAATTTAACACGCAGTTAGTTAAAATTGATTTGTCTTGTTTTCTCTTTCTTTCTTTAAGTGGCATAAAGGCTTTTGTCTCATCTAGTGAATCGTTCAGACCTAAAGGTATAGCTATGTTTGGGAATGTCCTAGAGTGTCACATGGCTTTGGGGTGGGAAAATAAATGGATGTTAATTGGGCCGGTGACAGTGAGGAGCCTCTTGTGGTGCATCTGCACAGGGCTCCCAGCCTTAGCACAACTTGGTTTGTCCTGTTTCTCAAGAGCAAAGACAGGAAGAGGCTATAGGTTAGTAAAATTATTAAACTTTATAAATTGTGTCTATCCTTTGCACCTGCTACTCTACTTCTGGGAGTATTCTTATTCTAAGCAAATAATAGAACACACTTAAACATTTAGCTACAAGTTGTTGATCACATCAGTTTATAATATCCAAAAAGAACCTAAATGTCCATCGGAAGGAGAATTGGTTAAGTAAATTAAACCAAGATAAGTCATTAAAAAACAAGTTATAGATGAAAGCTTTCAAATGTTTTTTCTTAAGCAGGAAAGCTCTTTTTCAAGCAAAAATTTGTGAAGGATTCTAAATATATAAAAAAGAGAATCCAGGTAACTTTTGGGGCCTCACCCACATTCCCCCTCCCTCCTGAGGGGCCCTCAGTCACCTCTGTCTCATTCTTAAGAAAGCTCCAAGAGACACTTTGAGAGAATACTTCAGATGAAAATTTAATCGCCTGCTCGGATATTCATGGTCTGTTACATCGAAAAGCAGATTTGAAAATACAGTGTAATTCTAATTTCATAAGCAACATGTGTGTTTGAATTATGTCTGTGCATGCTGTAATCTTGGAGATGTGTATGTGGGGTGTGTGTGTGTGTGTGTGTGTGTGTGTGTGTGTGTGTGTGTGTGTGTGTTTATGGCAAAGAAAAATGTTTGGCAAGAAATAATTCAGGTGTTCAAGAGTTAAATGTTTTTCAACTCCGGATTATGGGTATTTTAATTTTTTTGTTTTTGCTCATCTGTAGTTTTAATTTTAACAGTTTTTACTTTTTATCTTTTAAAAATATATTAGATTTGGGTAGTGACATTGGTTTATAAAATTATATAGATTTTAACTGTATAATTCTATAATGTATCATCTGTATATTGCATTGTGTATTTACCACCCAAAGTCCAATATCCTCTGTCACCATATATTTGACCTCCTTTACCCGTTTCTACCTCCTTGCTCACCCCGCTTTAAATAATGACCATGTATTTTTTTAATAAGAAAATATTTTGGTTAAATATTTATTAATTTCTAAAAATCACAGCTTTGGGATATATAGTATTGGCCACTATACAAATAACTTAACTTTTACAAAGATTTTCACAAACAGTATTTGGTCTTCTACTTATTTACTGCTACATAATAAGTCACCCTCAAATCCTTTCAAGTCAAGGATAACAGCATTAAATCAAGTGCCCTTCTTAGTGTAGGGCCTGGTATGACTGCACAAGTTATACCTTATGAAGTTATCCCTGGGTAGGGAACACCAACCTCCATCTCTTGATGGGAGGAGGGTCGTCTATATTGTAGAAAAGCATGTGAGGTGGGAGTTAGTGGGAGGCCGCAGGAGAAACCAACTTGCCGATGCCTTGATCTTGGACTTCCAGTCTCCAGAACCGTGAGAAAATAATCTTCTATTGTTAAAGACACCCAGTCTGTGCCATTTGGTTATAATGGCCCTAGGAAATTAATACTATACCTAAGACGTACACATATTTACTTGTCCTTGTCAGTATTTTTTTTATTGCTCATCCTTAATTCGTTGGATATCTTTGGTTCTCTGTCAACTTGCTAGGAGAGGCAGATCTAACAGCAAATGCCATGTTTTAGCTAATGTCCCTTCTTTAATAATATTCTGATGAATAGAGGCTTTATTATTTATTTTTCCTGGAGTGTTGCTTATATCCAGGAAAGATTTATGTCTACTGTAATACTGTGGTTCATTCATAGATTGGCACATAAAGTAATATTGCTTTTAATCACTGCAGTCAATTACCTGCAAACATGGCCATGAACAATTTGTCTTATCCTTTCTGTATATGTCACTCCTCCCCTCAAGGGCTAGAATCTATTTCACCTTCCCTTGAATCCAGGCTGGCCTTGTGATTTGCTTTGACCAATAAAATACAGTGGAAGTGATGCTAGTGAGTCCCAGACCTAGGTCTTTAGAGGTGTTGCAGCTTCCATTTTTGTTCTCCTGAGCTCCAGCCAGCATGTAATGAAATCTGCCTATCTTGTTGGAGAGCACCCTTGAAGGGGAAAAGGCTTAGGTGGGGAGCTGTAGGCGTGAAGATGTCGAATACCTGAAGGAGTTCCAGAAGGAGGGAGAGGGATGTGGCTTGAGAATGGGAGGATACCAAAGACAAACTGTACCTGCTGGGCCTTGCTGTGTGGCCGAGAAGGAACCAGGGAATGAAGCACAGAGGTTTCATGATGGCGGTTTTAATTGGCCTTGGAGACTTGTTGACCTGCCCTGGGTTTGACACTTATCAAGATTGGAGCTGTCATTGTTGGCCGGTGACTGGCAAGATGATGTCCATAATTGCCTCAGAGCGTTGCTGGTACAGGGCATTTTTCCTTGGCATTAGCCTTGGGAGTTGTCTCTGGAGCACATACTGCCTTGCCAAATCTCCATAGCAATAGCTACCTCAAACACTGTTGTGAGTTGCATTGTGTTCCACTCCCTAATTCTTATGTTGAAGTCCTAACCCTTAGTATCTCAGAAAGTGACCTTAATTGAAAATAGGATCATTGCCCATGTAATTAGTTTAAATGAGGTAATTCGATGTAGAATGGGCCCCCTAATTCAATATGACTAGTGTTTTAATAAAGAGGGAAAATTTAGACACAGACATACAGGGACAACACAATGTGAAGATGAAGACAGAGATCAGAATGATGCAGAAGCCAAGGAACACCAGAGACTGCCAGCAGACCACCAGGAGCTGGCAGAGAGGCACCAAACAAAGGACAACACAATGTGAAGATGAAGACAGAGATCAGAGTGATGCAGAAGCCAAGAACACCAAAGACTGCCTGCAGACCACCAGGAGCTGGGAGAGAGGCACCAAACAAGTTCTCCTTTACAGCTCTCAGAGGAGCCCACACTGTTGGACACCTGATTTGGATGTCTAGTCTCCAGAACTGTGAGACAATTCATTTCTGTTGTTGAAGCTACACAGTTTGTGGTGCTGTGTTACAGTAGTCCCAGCAAACGAATGCAAACGTCGAGACCACTTCCTCCCTTTACTCTCATTTCTGCAGTTTTGGGTGGATGAACACAGGGATAAGCTTGTGTCTGTAATGGAGAAGCTGCTTAGATGGCTTCATATCTTAATCCAGTTAAAATTCTCATTTCCTCAAAAAGTTCTATGAAAGGTGACTTGTGTGCTTTAGGCACAAGAAGAAAAAGGGGACAATTTTTGATAGGAAGATCCCTCTGAAATTATATCAAATTGGTTATTTTATCTACCTTCTTTAAGGCCCTCCCACTCAACAGTGTGTCTTCAGTTATTCTAAAGTTTACAGAGAGTTAACATTTAGTTGTTTTTTCAAGAAACCTGATTTAACCTAACTGTATTAGAATTGGCATTCGATTATTCTGATATGATCATTTGCATGATTTTTAGTGCCATTATTGTTGGAAGCTGATATTAGAACCTTAAAATTGGCATATTTTAGTCAGAAATGTTTAGTGCCTTCTAATAAGAATAATATTAAGTGCATTATGCAGTGATAATGGAAAGTACATTTGCAAAATAGTTATGTAATAGATAATTCTGAAATGTAAGAAATAGCAAAGGCACACTGAAGAGAAAACCATGTTTTATTCACAGAATTTTGGCTGCCTGTGCTCTCAGGCAGGCGAGAGCATATGTGCTCCTCAGTGCCACACCACACCTGAGCTGCCCGAGTTAGATCAACCAGTGCAATTCTGATTGAAGTAGAGAATTTTTGTCACTGAATCAAAAGAGGTTGGGAGTGTTGTCATGTTTGAATTTACTTTCTGCTCTTTAGAGTGGGTTAGAATTTTGTAAATGAAAATTGGATTTCCAAAGGAAGCAAATATTTGCTATGACACAGCCAAATAATTTGGTTATTTTCTAGTTGCTATAACTTCTGATTAATAGTTTATTTAAAAAATGTTTGGGAAACACTGTAAAGTGTATTGTTCCATATTTCACCATTAGAGTTTTTAGGTCAGTTTTAGGCTGATTAACATTACCCTGTCCCTTTAATGCTTTGATTTGTTGATCAAATTCAAAATATGCAAACTCACAGAAAACCATGGTAAAAAATAAATCTGTAAGGAATCTAAGAGATTCTTGGCTATGTGAATTGACACAACAAATGTGACTTGGTGTTTTGGTTCTTTTCTGTACCAACTAGAAAACTTGGTGGTTTTGATTAAATTTTTCTTTTGGCAGCTTAATTACCCCAATTCAGGGATATTCTGTTTAAAATTTCAAAGACTAAACAAAGCCAAGGCAATGCCCAGTCAGCAGAGATGAGAAGAGAATGAATTAATTCTATGAAGTCCAATTGACAAGAATAATTTTAGCCTTGTGCATGCTTGCAGGCAACCTGCCTTCGCTCCATTCCTTTCAGAAAAGAAAGTTGTTGTAGGTGTGTTTGTTTTTTTTTTAACTTTTTCTCTTTGATTTTAGAACCGTCGAACCAACCAGCTAGTTTATAGATATTTAGCCTTTTCTAAGGCCTCTTGGGATTCTTGGGGTTTTTATCAGCATCGCTCTTGCCCTGATGGACCAGGAGGTGCTATCCAAGGCAAGAGAGTGAAAGCATCTCCGTCAGGGACTCGAGATATTGGGCAAAGACAACTTGCTTAGAGCAATTATGTCTAAATTTTGTGTTTCTTCTCCACTCAACTCTGAAATCACACAGGGAATGTTACCATTGCACTGAGAACCTCATGTCTCAGCTGCACCTCAGAAACCTACCGAACAGACATGCGCTGAGAGAGAGGAGAGGCTGGGGCAGGGTTGGTCTTGGTCCTTACTCATCCTTCTAAACAGGCAAATTTATTTCACTTTCATAGGCAGGATGTTGGTGACTATAGTCAGCAGCTTCTTGAAGAGCTATTTAGTGTTGTGCTGTCACTTTTGAGACAATAGCCTTTGTTCTATTGCAATGATTCTCTCCATCTTCATTATTCTGGTTTGTCTGAATGCGGTTAGCCTTCCTCTCTGTGGTCTAATTATCTCTTTTCATTCCCAATCCATTTCTTGGCAGCAAAAAGTCATTTTTACCACATCCTTGTCTGCTGATAGGGCTGTTTTACTAAGATTATATATGTAGAAAGTAATTCTTTAAGCTGGAAAGTGCTCTGTGAATGTAAGTTGGTGATGTTGATAACGGTACTTCTACTCACTGGCCCTTATTCACTCTCCAATAGAACTTTATTTTTCAAACCAAAAGCCTTTTAGGGACTCAGAGTTACTGTTATTCCTTTGGTGATTTGGAGGAAGTCAGCATCGTATAGTGGTTAAGAACATGGGCCATATGGACAGATTTCACCACTGCCTCTCCAGCTGTGTGACTGGGGATAGGTTACTCTGAGTCTGGTTTCCTAAACTCTAAATGGAGACGCTAAGAGAATCATGCTTGCAGAATTGTTGAGAGCAGTAAATGGATATTGCAAGATGAAGCAATAGTGCCAGGTACATATAAGCCCTCAGTAAGTCATTAGCTTTCATTACCTTCTGGGGGTATTTGGGGTTCTATTACTTTAATAGATTTTGTGCAAAGCCAGCAAAAAGGAGCTGATTCCCATAACTTAATTAATTGCAAAATCTCTCCCATCCTACCCTTCTTCCTATATTCCATCTCAACTGGAATGTGAACTTGTATTCATAAAATAAACAGAATGGTATTTTTTAAAAATGCTGTTTTGGTATATACCTTTTAAAGAAATCATGAAATTATTTTTTTACAAGTCTAATATTCTAACCTGAAAACAGCCTAACCTGTGAACTCTGAAATTAGAGGTAGGTAAAGTTTGTGAGGGGGACCCTGCAGGCAGTAGCCCCTCTATCAGTCCCTCTCTGCAGACCACCATTCTGCAGAACATGGCTGGGCTCCTCTGAGCAGCATATAGGTTGCTGGGGAGAGGCCATTAGCATGGAGCTTCATGATACACATGCTTTAGCATCTCCTTTCGGGCATCCATTTCCCATTGGGCAGAAAGTAAGAGTATTCATTATGATTTCTGACTGGCATTCCATTATTTGTATATTAATGTTTGGTGTGGAGTGAGGTTAGAAATTCATAAGTGGCCATTTGAAAAAGACTTCTAATCTAAAATTTGAAAAATTCTTTCTTCGGAGGTAGTTACACAGTGATGTTCCTAATATCAAGATGGCTTGTTTAACCATGTTGATTGAATCTGCTAATCTCATTTCAACATTTTGTTACAGATTGATATTCTCAAAGCAGATCTGGAAAGTGCAGAGTGGAAAGTTTTGGAAAATCTTATTCTGGAAGATGTTCTTGAACAGATCGGACAGCTCATTTTTGAGATCCATCTCCACTGGCCTGGGTTCGAGATCAGTGGCAGCGATAGCAGTGTTGTGCGGTTCTGGTACAGCCTCCTCAAAGAGTTAGAACTGAAGGACTTCAGGCTTTTTCACAGTTACAAAGATTTATCTAAACCTCAGCTATTCCTGAAGAAAGACATTTTTAATGCAAGTAGCTGTTATACCCTGAGTTGGGTAAATACGAGATGGAAATAGGATGCAGGATCTCATCAAGTACTTGAGGAACTATTTGCAGGTTGGAATGTATCCATGATTCTAATGATCAGTTTACTTGTCCAGTCTCCCACTAGCCTGTTACTTGCTTGAGGCAGAGATTGTTATTGCCTTTGTAATGCCTGTAGCCTGGTGCCTGCCGTATAGTAAGGGTACAGTTTGTACTTGTTGAAGAGATGGACATAGGAGTGCCACAGAAGTCAACCTCTGTCTGCACAGACCCAGGCTCTTTGCCTGTTTGCCTCTGACAGAGTGGGGATGCTTGTCCTCTTTCACTTAACTTGGAAGATAATCCCCCACTTACCTCAGTTTTCCCTAAAATTCATTATGTATCTATAATCCATGAATTCACCAACAGGAAAAAGAAATTAGATAAATTTTCCATTTTTACTGGGTTGATGAGATTCTTATGTTTGCAGCCTACTGTTTAAAAAAGGACCTTTCTTTTGACTTGAACTCACCTCTTTTATGGTTTTTCTTGTTCACCTGGTCAATAACATTCTTTACATTTGTAGATTTCAGTCACGCCTTCTCAGCCTTTGCTGAGGCCATGCTATGATCTTAGGAGAACCACTGAATCTGGGGACTCAGACATACTAAATACTGTCACTGTTTAAGGACTAGACTATCAAGAACTGCAAGAACATTCTTTTCATATGCAGCCTTAAATTTCCTTCTTTTCCTACGAAACTAAGCACAAAGCAGAATTTGGGTCTCTTTACTGTTGCCTCTTCTGACTTCAAACCTGATTCTCAACTATAGACTCACCTAAGTTGTAAATCTTTTTTCTTTTTTTTTTTTTTAATGCCTTCTTTCAAAGACTGAGTTTTTCTTTACTGCCAGTTGGCGTTCGTTATAAGCCTGTAGCCTGAGATGGTTATGCAGTGTTTCAGCGGTACCGATCCTTTTTATTTTTCAAAAAATAAAGCGGAAAATACAGGTTCTCAATAGTTCAAATGATCACTTTCATTTATCTTTATAGGATTAGACATTTAATCCTACAAATGATTTTTAAAAATTCTATTTCAAATAAATTAATTAAATAGTACAAATTATTCCCTTATTATAAATTAAATATATTTTCTGATACTTTTTAAATCCTGAGAGAGCAGGAAAACATACATATATGTTTGTTCAAGAAATTTGGGGAGGGAATAGAATATTACTACTAAACTTTATACCTTTTCTCTGTTTTTTTTTTTTTAAATCTACTTCTACCCCAGACATTCCCTGGGTTGGGGTTTTGTTTCTTGCAACAGTTTGAAAATACCATTTGTCAAATGAGAAACCAAAACATATTGGAGTTAGATGATCTCACTAACTTCAAAAGAAACAAGACTTTCTGAATTATTAGTGATTTTTTAAAATATAAATGAGGTTTTCTATTTTAAAATGCATAATACACTAATAAAAGTCATTGAGGTGGAAGGACCAGCTTGAATAAGTGTGCTTTGAAATTGCAGTTCGGTTGCTTTATTGTCCATAGGTATTTCAAAAGTGCAAAGGGTCCATAAAAAATCTGAAGTTATACTGTTGGTTTGCATGGCATAGCCTCTGAAACAGTGTAATTTTCATCTAGTTCCTGTTTGGATTATATCACAGATTTTTTTTTCTTTTACTTTTTAATAAACATTTTATACAATGAAGTATATACAATACACCTTTTTATATGTTAAACCTTTAAACCTTCTTATACATTAAGTATGAAGTGTACTGATCTTAAGTGTCCAGTCTAATCAGATTTTAGATATGTACACATCCATATCAAGATTTTTAATTCATGGTATTAAAGATTTATGGCATTACTGAAAGCCCCTTTGTACCAGGCAAGTTACCATTTATTCCAGATTGGTGGTACAGAACATTGACTTCATCACACTATATATATCTGAAGCAAGAATGGGTGTACTGTTAAGGAAAAAAGACAAACTCAAAATAAATCACAAACATACCCACCCACACCCACCTACTAGGCAGCCTGTTCAATAGTTATTTGTACTTATTTTATGCTTATTTCTAAGACTGTCCTTCATTTCCTTTATGGAGAGTTTCAAATTTATGATGAATTTTCTGACTGTTGCTATGGTATTCCTGCCTCTAGAATTTATTATCCTTATTGTGTTGGCCAGCGTTTCTTAATCTCAGCACTGCTGCCGTTTTGGGCTGGATAATTCTTTGCCAGGGGAGAGAGGGTTGTTCTGTGCATTGTAGGGTGTTTAGCAGCATTCCTGGCCCTTCCCACCAGGAGCATCTTCTCCGATTTCCACTCAGTTGTGACAACCAGATTCGTCTCCAGACAGTGCCACATGTTCCCTAGAGGGCAGAATCACCCACTGTAGAGAACTCCTGGTGTAGGACATGAGAAGGGTCTAGGTTACCACAGCACTGGTGTTGGGGGAGATCCTGCTGGTGAAGAACAGGCAAAACAACAGTCATTGTTACCAAAACCACCACAAAAGCAACACAAATGAAATACAAACAAAATGAAGAGCTGCTGTTCATTGAGAGATTACTGTGTGCCCAGCACCGTGTAATCATTATTCCTAATTCTCCCAGCAACACTGCGAGGGAATGTAATTTTCTCGATTAAATATATAGGTAAAGAAACTCTGAGAGGTTAATAAATAGTTCATTCAGATCATTCAACTAGTAGACGATGGGACAAGAATCAACATTTCGGTCTGTCAGATCCTAGGGCCCATGCTGGTCCTTCCACAATGCTGCTTCAATAGCCTCTAACAAATGTAAGGTGCTACTTCCAAAGGACATATTTTTGCTTCCCTATTAGTAAAAAGGAAAAAAACTACAAATATACTAAGACCAGACCTACAAATCTTTAAGAGTTGGGATCATTTTTGTAGCAGGCATGTTTAATTTAAACAATCTACTTAATTAAAATATGCCTGCCAAATGGAGGCTTACTAAAAAAATATCAGGACACAACAGCTTGTCTGTCAATGTAGTCAAATTGCCAGAAAATCTCTTGCAAGTACTTGGAAGTGACTGAAAAAATATGGGGACCCAATAACTTCTCTGTCAATATATTCAGGTTGCCAGAAAAGCTCTTGCAAGGCCTTGGAAGTGATTCTTGGCTTTGGCTCATCACAATACTTGGCACTTTCCTCCTGGGTTTTAGAAAGGGCAGAGTCACTTGGGAGTGCAGCATGAGTTTCCTTTGTTTTAAACTAGTTTTTGACCTTAGATGAAAGAGCTCAGATGTGAATATCTGTGACAAACATCTCTTAATTAACTGTTAACAGAGGAAGCTCATAAATAAAACTGAAAATACCAATTTAATAATGGTCTTATCAAATGATAAAAAAGACTTCATTTTTTAGGTGAAAAACTTGAGGATGTTGGAGATTCAGAGGTCACCTTTTAGCACAAACATTATGTCATAATTTGAGATTCAAGTCAAAGGAAATCTGTTTCTTAAGACTGATTGTATTTAATGTGGTTATAATAGGTTATCATATAAATATTTGTAACTATGTGACATGTTCAAATGAAGAGAGTGAGGGAGAAGTAAACAAACATTCGTTAGTATTGAATAAAGGTCCATTAAATTTACATCAGGATGGAACAAAAGTAAATTCATAAATTTACTGTGTTCAGTCCAAATCAGCTATTCGTGTGAGCATTTCTGCCTTGGTTGTAAAAGTTTAGCATATAGTAAATAAAGTACAAGATTTGCATTTCCTGAGTATTACATGTTTGGATTTTGTAAAGCTTGGATTTTTACAGGAAGCTAGCCTCATCATCATATTTTGCCAGATTGAAAATGAAGGCTTCTTAAATGAACAGATTATACTTGACAATACAACAGTACCTCCAAGCTCAATTAATATAATTGTTCTCTTCTTTTGAAGATAACTTTATGTGTTCCTTTTAAGCAATAACATCATTCTTTTGTACTAGCCAATTGCGGATTCTTTGTGAATTCAGTAACTTTAACCTTATGCTAAAATGTCTTCTTTTTCTTACATCGAAAGAAGTATTTGAACTTTACTTATCACTTTACTTTAAAATCATCTCCCAAATTCAGTATATTCTTAAACTGCCTAAATTTAGAAATTATTGAAATTCTTTAAATAATGCTATTGTATTTCTGTCCTTAAGAAAAATAAATCAGATACGCTTACTGTCACAGTTTAGAATGATATAGAAAAATGATAGTTCTCAATACTCATTAAAATCAATGCTTGTAAAACTAGCAGCTTCATATTCTTGTATAAAATATTTTACGTTTTTCTTAGTGATCAGTTTTGTGCAGTAAGATTGTCTGAAACAATAAGGGATTTTTTTTTCCTTGTCAAGTTTGAATTCTAATCTAGACTATTTCAATAGAGTAGCTCGGTATACATAGGACAGATAGATATGCAATCAATATGTACCAGTGAACTATCGGGTTGGTAAATGGCTGTGGTCCTGAGTTGTTGTTCTCCACTGTAGTCTCTCCCACAGCATCCTCAGAACTCCTTAAGATCGAGCAACTAATTCACAGCATACTAGGTAACTTCCAGGACCCTGCCCTAGCACAGTGATTAGCTTCTATTCTAACTGCTCTCCTGTGTTACTGGTTGTTGGATATTTTGCTATCACCTCTGGGTGGGTACATGTAATGATCAGAGGTCCAAGTGGGATCTATAATAATAATGAAACCACAATTATGTCAGTAAAAACTATTAATTATCTATACAATATTTTTTCAAAGATTGATGTTAGATCTAATATCGTTTCCTCAAGGGACCCCTCATTTAAGGCCCTCTAGTTTCCCTAACTTCACACGGGTAAGCCCTAGTACCTGCTAGGTAAAAGGTGCTCAATAAATATTTGTTGAATATGAATAAAGAAAGCTATTTCACATAGGACTTTTCAGTGAAATTAATTTATTATCATTTGTTTTTGAAGTTTTTTTTTCTGGCATTAAAAATACTTTTGGAATGTAGATGTACCACTGTCTCTCATTTTGGTTAATTTAGACATAACTTATCCTTTTGTTAACATGGTTGTTTATTGATATGGTTGTTTATGCTAATCTGGAAATCTTTCTTGACCTTGGGGACTTGAGAACTATATAACTGAATTGAATAAATAACTGAAGGCTCAGTTTTGACTAGAAGTTATCCTAGGATATTAAACTTCAGTATTCGCTTCTCATTCCTCATTGTCCTTTCTTTGTACCAATGCTCAGAAAACAAACTTTTTAGAGTCAGTGTATAAAATCACAATTCACAGCAGCATGGAGAATATTTTTAAGTTTATGAGAGAAGGAAGGTATGATATGAGGCTATTTCTGCTAAGGATAGGGTATGGTATTTCGATAAAAAATATTAAAACAGTTGTTCAAAGAGTAAAGGCAAGAAGAGAAAAGATACTATGTTCTCCAAACAATTTGACTAAAGTATGACCAAGAAACATCCATGTGAGCAGTGATGAGGTGATAGGGCCCAACTCTCATGGGAGAAACCATGAGAATGTCTTTAGCTACAGGTTGTTTTACTAAAGGATGAAATAAACATGATCTAGATAGCTGAGAGTTTCTTTTAAACCACCTAACTCAGAAAGAGCAAGCTGGAAGCCACACAGATTATGACACCAACCTGACAGTTTAAAAAATATACAATTAAGTGGCATGTAGAGGAGGCAATAGTAGGATCAGAGGAGAAAGATTTTAATACTGTTGCTAACTAGCTGCCTGATATCAAGAAAGTTATCACCTTTCTTGGCCTATTTTCTTACTTAGGTTGGAATATCTAATTTCCAAGGTTTCTTCTAGCTTGAAAAATGTCATTATTCTAAGATTTCTGTTATTAGAGAACGCTTAGACAGGGGTAGCATAATTTCTTGATTTGTGTGCTATTAAGGGAAGGCTTAGGATAAATTCAGAAGAATCCAAATGATGTACTTATTCAGAAGAAAAAGCTCAGATAAAAGATGGAGCAATTATGATGACTTTCCAGTCATCAAGTGAAGTGTCCTCAAGAGAACAGCACACTTAAACTCCGATGATTGTCAAAAATGGAATGTTTCAGACTGCACTAGTTTATACTTTTATGTTTTTAGACTATCCTAACAAAGTAGCAATATCTGAAGATATTAGATCAGGTACATGTATCTATGGCGATCCTTCTGTGTAAATATATATATATGTGTGTATACATATGTATTTATATGTGTATGTGTATGTAATGTATGTATATGTGCACATGTGTATGCATGTGTGTCTGTATGTATGTGTATATAGATATAATAGCCAGGAAGGAAAGATCTTCAGACACAAAGAACTGAGAGGGACCCCAGAGGCAGGAATTCAGTATGCCAGTGATGGGTAGAGGCCTGAAGCCTGACTTAAGACCTGTTGGAGGAAAGGATTAAGACAGACCCCTACCACCGTGAGACCCTTGGAGGGCTACAACCTCAGTGGAAGAAGGTCCCTAAAAATCTTCTCCCCTAGCAGAAGCCTATCCTTGCTTTAGCTCTAGGAGAAAATAAAGGTTTCTCATGAGAATTTGAAATCTCTGGCTTGTTTAAGGACTTGGATTTATATTAATCACATGGTGAGGAAAATCATAAACTGAGAAATGAAGATTAAAAAGTTGGTTCTAGGGGGTGATGCCTCAGGGGTACCTGACAGAAACTAATGTCAAACCATTCTGAAGAGACTGTTCAACTCAGGCTATAAAAAACTTCCTCAAAAAAGCAAGACTCACTAAGATAAACTCCTAATAAAAAATTACAGCAAACAAGGAAATGGCCCACAATGAGACAGAGTTAACAGAGGTAACAAACAATGGGATTTTAAGCTCAAGAATGTGAGATAACAGAATAGCAATCATAAAGTAAAATATAAATTGTTTAAAAAGAATAAAAGCATAATAGACTATATACAAACCATAAGACATTTGAAGAACAGGTAGCTATAAAAAATACAAATAGACTTTCCATAACAGGATGAGTCATGGAATGAGTTTAATGAATTAAATAGATTAGACACAGCGGAAGACTGTAAAGTGAGCTGGAAGATAAACCTGAGGAAACTACCCAGAAAAATAGGAACATTTATATTCTTTACATAGAGTATCTTATGAATTATTTGAACCTTAGGATGCCTTTCAGAAGCAGCAGCAGTAAAGTTCACTATTTGAGCCAGCGTGTGTAAGAAGTACTAGAACTGTATGTGCAATATGGCAGCCATCAGCCCCACGTTACTACTGAGCACTTAGCATGTGGTGTGACTGAGAAACTGAATTTCACATTATATTTACTTTAAATTACTTCAAATTAAAGAAACTTATAATTGATTCAGTTATTAGAAAACTCTCAGGTATGTTTGGAACAACTTGGGCATGTAAGTCTACTTTGTATGACACAGATCAAGGATTTGATGAAAATTTAGTGTCTGAATTGAGATGTGCTGTTAAGTGTAAAATATACACCAGATTTCAGATTTAGTATGAGAAAAGGAAAATATTAATTTTAAAAATAATTGAGTGTTGAAATACTTTGTTATATAAAATATATTATTAAAATTAATATCCTCTGGGTTTCTTAAAAATGTGGCCATTAGAAAATTTACAATTACATACAAGGCTCAGATATTCTATTAGATAGCACTATACTAGAACATATACTTAAGCCTAAATTGTTTGAGATTCAAGTCCTTCAGATCTCAAATGCTGATGGTTGGAGTGTGGATGGTGGGAGCTAAATAATTAATTTGAAGACAGTTATTGCAATTATAGAAAGCCGAACATGCAAAGGAGTTCTCTGTCACTAAAAATAAAAGCACTCTAAGGACTCTGGCTGCAAGTCGCGACTTCTTTTCCCTTAAGTTCCAGATAATATTGCAATGTTTAGGTTAAGAAAGTTGTTTCTACAATTATTAAAGTGGGTATGAACATGAAGGTGTACATTTAATGTGAAATGTATATACATATATTCAACATACATACACACATGCACATGTGTATTTTTGTTTAGCTAAATTTCTGAGTTTACATGTACCAAATAGTGTGGTTTCTGAAATATTTAAGATAAGCTCAGACCCTACTTCACTGATTCTCATCCTTAGTGTGCATATCATCTGGGGACCTTGCTAGATTCTAATCTTTTGTTAGCTCATTCATTTTATTTACTCATTGAGCAAATAAAAATCGGTAACATGAATTTTGAGCCAAGGGCTGTGATAGAACCTTCTTTCTATTGATTAGATCTTTTCTTCTCGGGTCCCTTAGAACTTTGCCTAGTTTATACAGTATTTAATCAGTTATTTTATAATCTACTAATAAAGAGTACTGCCCATTAAACTATTACACAGCATTGATTTGAAGATGTAGCTCTATTTCAGAGATGTCGAAATGTAAAAACTATGCATCTTTGATGAAATACAGTATCAGTGTTCCATAGATCTCACTTTGAGACCCCAAATTTTACACTACAGATGGATATATTGATTGGATGCTACTTCACACTTCCCTTCCCCATACCTGGATTCATTAGGGCTCCAACTAACCTCTACTTTCTTCTGAATTCTCTTCCTCAATAAGTGACACCATTTCCAGGTGATTCTGCTTCAGTTGGTTCTCAGTCCACATTCTGAGAAACTGTTCAAGGAGAGTCTCTATAATTGTTGCTATCGACCAGCCTCACAATACATCCACAAGCATCACTCTATATTTTTCTATTTAGAGAAGTGCCTGTTTGATGCTGCTCCCTATTCCTTATCTTAAAATTGTCTCTTTGTTTAAGACAAAATATTCCCAGCTTGTGCTTCAATATTTAAATATTTAAATATTCATTCAATTAAACCTTTAATAAAGCATCACTTTTAGTCTAACTTTTAGGAAGGAAATGTGTGCTGGGTATGAACAAAAAAAAAGGCTGCAGTAAGGAAAAGGAGTTAGTTGGTAACCACTTAATTCCAGTAACAACATCATCTTGAGACTTTTTTATGCTGGAAAAGAAACACATTCATTTGTGTACTCTAAAATGAGTGCCATCATAACTCAGTGCCACCCACCACTGAGTGAATATAAAATGTGTTAATGTGTATGCTCTGAGGGCAATGTCCTGTATTTTTATTATTTAATTAGAATAAACCCATTAATACACCATACTCACCTCTAAAGCATCATCGCTCCATAAAATCAAAATGACCCATTTAAAATCCATAAATGCTTTAACTTGGTGTCTCAACAGACTTGAAAGGAGACTAAGAATGAAAATTTTCATAACACTTTTTACAAAAATGCTTTATTAAAAAATATTTTTTTAAAAAAAGAGACAACTTTTATATTTAGTTGCTTAGTTTAAAAACAGTCAAAAACAATAAAATAAACTCAGATTTAGAAATTATGATTTGTAGCATACATAACACTGGTGATGAATAAGATAGTTTAAATATATGATTAATTCTTTTATTATTAATCAAATGTGATTAATTCACATTCGTTAAACCCAGTGGTTGGGACTAAAGAAAAAGTCTTAACTGAATTCTTTCCTCTTCAGGAAATGGCAGCCACCTTTCCTGGCAAGATACAGAAATGGCAGCAGGTAGGAAGTGTATTCTTATTTCTTTGAGTGCCTCTGTGTCCAAAAATATAGCTCTACCACTTTTATTCTGTTTTTTTTTTTTTATTTTCTGCTTTGAAATTTATTAATATGTGGCTATAGCACCTAGTTATCTATACTAGGCTCTAAAAAAAATTTTTTTTAAAATTTTTAAAATAGATGTCCTTAAGGACTGCAGCATGAACTGCATGGGACTCAGAGCTTAGGATATGAACACTCAACATGATTTTGGTCTGCAAATCAGCACTCTGAGTAGCTATGAACCAATCTTTTTGGTATGGTACTGAAACATTTCAAACCATATTCAAACATCTGATACAGATTTGTAATAAAACTGGAGAAATGGCTTGTCAAACTAAAGTGTTGTTAGCTACTATATTCAAGAGGCTATCTTGATTTCACAATCTGAAGTTAAAAAAAAAATAATTTATTTATTTTTGTAACTAACCAGTCACTGCTTCTCAAACTGGGGAACCCTAGTCATTTTCTTGGATTGTCAATTTTACTCAAAGATTTGGAAAGAAGTTTAAAATTTTCCCAATCTTAAAAAGTTCTGTCAAATATATCCACAAGCCAAATCAGAATAATTTTAAAGAGAAAACATACAACTTCAAAGAAATTACAAGTTGATATTGTGAACTATGTCCTCATACCCCATCTCCTATGAGGAGCATTTCAGCAGTAACATCTGTGAGGCAACAGCCTAAGAGACCCTGATTTCTGAAAGTGTAGCCAGGTCCTTACTGACAGTAAATACAAATAAAATTCAAAGTCTTGACTCATTCTCATGAGTTCCATCTTCAAAAATAACATAATTCTCTGATTATAAATAGTCCTGGACTATACTGATCAGGAAGAAAGTCAAGGAAAGAACTCTGGACTGATTTGTATTTTACATTGTTTAATCGTTAGAGGAATGCTGCAGTCTGAGAAGATTGCTGGCTTACAACTAAAAATATACAACATGTGTCATAAAAACAGTGGAACTCCTGAATCCTAAAGATTAGAACTTGACCCACTGGAAATAAAGGAAGCAGTAACTGTGGGTGGTGTTACCCTTCTTTCAGAGTCACATTAAATTCCTGTGACTTCTTTTTTGTTGAAGAGGTAAATAAATGCATGGTACTTTTCTTGGTTACTTGTCATTAGTTATATTATCTCCTTTAGAACCCCAAATCCACTAAGAATTCTTTCTTGACTCCAAAAGGGTTCCTTTCAGTATGCCATGAGGGTAAGCCCGGACTGCCTGCCAACAGTAACCACTTGTCAAATAGAAAGTCAATGGTCATTCTCTGTACAAATAATATCCATAAAGAACAAAATAGTTGCCAATGAAATTATATGAGCCAAATTTACAAAGTTTCTTTTATAAACAAGGTGTCAACTTTATAAGGCCATGTAAGGAAATGATAATCTGTAAATTAAGTTGCCATCCAACACATTTAATAATTAAATATCATTAAATATGATACTGGATCAAAAATGATCCTAGATAGTTTAAGGATTAATCTCATTAATCCCACAATTTAATGAGACCATCCCAACCACAGGTTATGACTTTAGATGTTTCATGAGGATGCCACACAGCACCTATACACACTTTTTCATGAGCTTTAAACCGACTGTACAGTTTTGTGGTCTTCCAGTCCCAGATGTTTAATTTTCCATTTCCATCTCCTGAAATCACATAGCTACAATGAGAAGAAAAATAAATTTCAATTATTCGAATACCTTAAATTGGTAAAGTGGATGAGGAACAGTTTATTTTTTTTACCTTAACGGAAAAAAACCAATATGAATATACAAAACTCAGTGAGAAGAGCAAAGTAGAATATAAAGCAGTCTATAATTTAAACTTCTACCAAAAATCATCCCCAATGAGCACTAATCTAAGAGTAAAAAATTATTTTTAACTTGGAAGCCTGGGAGCCCCAAGGGTCACAATGAATGCGGTATCACAATCACTATCCAGACAGTCAGAAACAAGTAGGAGAACCAATTTCACACAAAGCCAGCAAACACGTTTAGACCCCTTCTACTGTAGTCCATTCTACCACATTCATAATTACTTTTGGCTCCAACATCTTTTGAATATGCCTAAAATTGACTCACATGTAGGAGTCTAATGCCCAATTACCAGGCTAAACAGATAAGGTTACAGAGATTTCTGAATTATTTATACCTATGTATTTTAGCTAAGAATGGGGGAATGAATATAGAGTTTCACTCTTAGAAAGACTCCAGGCTTCATAAATCTAGTATGACCTAGAAATTTTCAGAAGCTGGGTTTGAGATTTCAGCACAGAAAAGCTGTAGTGAAGTTGTTAACTTCAACAATGCAATACAGAATTAATTCTTCTGTGTTCATTCAGTCACAGCAATGTAGTGATTATAGTCCTCCAAGCCTTGCTTATTAGAAAAGCAGAGAGAAAATAAGGCATTGCCTATATAGACAGGGATTTGTTATGTGGTTGAAGGGCATAGGACTAAGCAATATAAAGAGATATACTAAAAAACTTTAAAAAAGTAAAAGATAGTTTTTGTAATTGTTCTTGCCCCTTTATTTGGCATTTTGACAATCTGCATAGTGCTCATACAATTACATATGTGAAAGTGATATGTGAAGTATTATTATTTATACAACTGTAGTTTATATCATCATATTTGATATGAGAATACATGAGAAGATTTAAACTCACCTCATATCTGGTGAAAAGTCCACTTGACAAGCATAACCTGCTACCATATGGCCCTTAAAAATTTTTTTCTTATTTAATCTAAATCTGTTCTGTGCTCCAAAAATCAAGATTTGGTTGTCCATTGACTGGCATGCTAGCCATTTCCCTGTAAATTCAATAAATGAAATATTTTAGAGAAAAACTGAAATTTAAAAAAGATTTTTTATTTTAAATACATTCAGTCATTAATATTCTTTTGTTCCCGACTACTTTATAATAATAGGAAAATAAATTTACCATATCATCTATAAAGTATTACAGATTTGTCACTGGCAAGAGGTATTTATACATATATAGGACTACAAAATCTATTACTTTATAATTGAGCACTCTTCATATAAAATTTTTTTAAAATAAGGATATACAGAAATTCTGAGTTTAGCATTAATAGAACTGAACTAAAATTTTATGAAATGAAATTGATATGTAGTAAGTATAGACAATACAACCATGGGAAGGAAAGACTTATCTATGTTAATTATAGGAAAAGGAAAGATCAATTTTAAGTGAGGAAACCCAGGATTATTAACTAAAACTATATGTAAAAAAGCTATGATTAAAAGAATTTCAGTAACTGTTGCCGAAAGGCCAGACTGCTTTTATCCACCCAGGATTCACCAAAGCCCCTAGAGCTTAAACTGCAGTGTCTTCTCGCATCCTGTATACTTGCAGACATTATTAACTAAGGGAATGACATGAACAATGCCCACAGTCTGAGCTGGTAAGTGGCCTTGTTAAAGATGAGTACAACACTTGTGAAGAATAGTTTAAATATACAGAACATGAAATGTAGATGCAGTGACAAATGTGACAAAGTATACAACATGGTGATTTATCAAAATAGGACCTAGTTAGGTTGTCTTCTCATAAAAATCATATGGCGTTAGACAAAAATGATCACTGATTTGCCTGTGGCAGATGTCTCAATGGAAGAGAGAACTATTTATTATCTGTTCTTCCTTGCTCTACACTCATAGCAGCTATGTGAGTTAACTGTGGCTTTGATGACAATGTTGCCCAAACATCAGATCCTCCACTTTAATACCCTCATGCAGAGCTATAATTATATCAGTATACTGCCAGCACATCTGCAGTACAAATTACCTTGCACTTAAAAGGCAACGCATTACGGAACAGAAAACAGTATTAAATAGATTTACTCTTTTTATTTTTGCCTGAGAAAATCTTTTATAGTGAGTTGCTAAGGTGTTCTCATTATGCGGAACCAGACCAAATTTTTATCTCCCCTAAAAGAAAAAGAGCTCAAAATAAATCACTAATGAGTTGTTGGACATGATTCTGTTGGAAGGGGATTAAGAAAAAAACAACAAAAACCCTGATTCTTAGATGGAAATCAGATAATTAGTCAACATTAAGTTGTAAATCATTATTTCTTTTATTTTTATTAAAAAAAAAGAGAGACTGGGTAAAAAAATATGAAAAAATAATTATTTCTAATAATGAGAAGATTTCCTTACATAGGTATGGCACAGCGACAGGCTTCCCATAGGAGGGAATGGCCAAGATTCTTTTAAACAGAAACCACACCATGTCTTAGAAAGCTCACTTAAAACACACATTCTATTTACTAACTCACCATTTGGAGACAAGGTCACTGCGGGCATAGAGTGCATACTGGGTTCTGCGATATACTTGAAATCCACAGGGATATCCCTAAAAATTAAAAATAGTATATAGAATAAGTAATCTTAAAAAGAATCTTCAGAAGAACTCTCTCTGAAACAAAAGAGATACTCTTGAAATGATATATTAAATAAATCTTTCAGGAAACTTCCTGGGGGAAGGAAAATCACAAAACGACATTCTATTGCTTAACATACATCTTTTACTTCACAAATGCCTTTCTGTGATAATTATAACAGTGTCAATGATTTAGTTTTTTAACTCTATTTGATTTAAAATTTGGCCTTTATGTTAAAAAAAATCTTACTAAAAGTTCTTTAATAATGAGCTCATCTAAAAATGTTATCATGGTAGGCAGAAGCAGGATGTCTGAGGCAAGCCTATAGGGAAACATTCTTATTTTATCTGCCAGGCAACCTTAACTTATTCTGCAAGCAGGTTGAGCTGTTTCCAGATATGATGAGACTTCAGGACGGGTAAGGGAGATTAAGTGCTTGGTACCTGGAAATCTTCTATTTTCAGTTGACATGAAAAATATTCCAAATATGTATGATGCAGGAGAAAAAGCATTAAATCAGAAGTTCAAAGTGCCTTTTCAGTTTTAATAGTCTCCATGATAAAAATTTCTTTAGTAACTTTGAAGGATTTTGGTCTTGTTGCTTTTCATAACAGACCTGAAATGTTTTTTTACAAACTAATGTGTGGGACATGTAATCTGATGTAATCTCAAAATATAAAAGAGCACTTTTAATTTCAAATCATGATTCAAGTTCCAAGACTTTGATTAAATGGAAAATAATAATGACAATGATTTGCCTTTAAGTAAAGATTTTCTCTATCCATCTATGCATCCATCCAGAAGAAGCAGCGAATCATTAGGAAAAAAATTCTATCAGGGTCTTGGTTAAAGACAAACATTTTCAGGCATAACCTAGGGAACGTTATCATTTATCAAGTCTACAATGCTTTACACATTTAAGATATCAGAATGACCCAAATGTATTGAAAAGAGACTCAATCTGCAAAAGATTCAACTGTTTTTCCCACCCCATATTTATTATTAGTGGCTAACATAAATACATTTTCTAAATTAAACTACCCATAGTCCAGGTTCATATCAAATTGTTTTACTAAAAATAAACAAAAAAATTTAAACAGATCCTTTATTTCAAGGGATCTTGGTACAATGAGCTCTAGAACTAGACATGAATTTGAACAACCTGTGAACGTCATTATTGCTAGTAAAAATGTCTGCTAGGCACAGTCGTATTTAATAAACACAACGCTTTTCTAATTAGAAACTATAATTTAGTATAATGAGTTGTAACTTATGTCTTATAAATAATCTTCAGTCTGGAAATGAAATAATTGAAAAAACTCTAATAAAAATCTATGAAAATTTAAAACTAAAAGATAAACAATAACAACCTCTGTAAAATTTTCTTTTAAAAATATTTTAACAAAATAAAATGAGAAAACATGTCCATGACATCTAAGAATTTAGCCAATTAGAAAGTTTCCTTTCATTTGTGTATCATTGTGCTACTCTAAGCAGGTAAAGGATATAAAAGTTTGACAAATAGCACTTGTCTGAAGGTCCCAGAGATGATAATTTTCCTACTGTTGGAGTCAGTTCTCATTTTGAGGTGGTCAGGGCCTCCCTTACTCTCCCTAGCTTCATGGCAAGCAAGCTGCCAGTATCACCAGTAACTGATTTCTGGGTCGGTTTTATGTAGTGAAGACAGTTCCAGGGATGCTGAGGTAGTTTTGCTTCTACTTGTCTTCATAGCAAGACTGATCCTCACATTTATTACTTTTTGACTAATCAATTTAGATACAAGTTATCTTCTCTCCCCACCAACCCTTCATTTATCTAACTATCCATCCATATGATTGGATGTTTTATGGAAGCCTCATGTTATCTACAAAGCAAAATCCTGGAATAAAAACACAAAGGATAAAGTGAAAAGAATCAAAGCATACCACTACAGAAAATCGTCAAGTCACAAAAGAAGAGAGAAGAAACAAAGGAACTATACAACAACCAGAAAACAATGAATGAAATGGCAACAGTAAATCCATATCTATCAGTAATTACTTTAATGTAAATGGACTAAATTTTCCAAAAGCCATAAAGTGGCCGAATGGATAAAAACAACAACAACAACAACAACAAGAACCAACTCTATGCTGCCTACAAGAGAACTAATTCACATAGAATGAAAATGAAGGGATAAAGATATTCCATTAAAAAGGAAATCAAAAGAAAGCAGGGATAGCTATAGTTATATGAGACAAAACAGACTTTAAGCCATGTTCATGAATAGAAAGAATTAATAGCATTAAAATGTCCATATTAGCCAAAGCAATTTAGAGAATCGATGCAATACATACCAAAATTCGAATGACATGTTTCACTGAAATAGAACAAACAATCCTTAAATTCGTATGGGACCACAAAGACTCTAAAGCAATCCTGAGAAAGGAGAACAAAGCAGGAAGCATCACACGTCCTGATTTCAAACTATATTACACGCTATAGTCATTAAAACAGCATGGTATTGGCATAAAAACAGACACACAGATCAAATGGAATAGAGAGCCTAGAAATAAACCCTTGCATAGATGGTCAATTAATTTTCAACAAAGGAGCCAAGATTATACAATGCGGAAAGGACAGTCTCTTCAATAATGGTATTTGGAAAACTTGATATCTACATGCAAAAGAATGAAACTGAACCCCTATCTTATACCATACACAGAAATCAATTCGAAATGGATTAAAGACCTGAACATAAGACCTGAAACTATGCAACTCCTGGAAGAAACATAGGGGATAAGCTCCCTGACATTGGTCTTGGCAATGACTTTTTGCATGACACCTTAAAAAGGCAACAAAAGCCAAAATAAACAAGTGGGACTACCTCAAAGTAAAAAGCTTCCATACAGCAAAGGAAATCACAGACAAAATGAAAAGGTAACTAGGAAATGGGAGAAAATATCTGCAAACCACATTTCTGATAAGGGGTCAATATCTAAAATATATAAGGAACTCATACAATGAATAGCAAAAAAACCACATAACCCAATTAAAAAATGTGCAAAAGACCTGAATAGACATTTTCCTATGGAAGACATATAAATGTCCATCAGGTACTGGAAAAAGTGCTCAACATCACTAATCATCAAGGGAATGCAAACCAAAACCACAATGAGACATCAACTTACACTTGCTAAGATGGCTAATATCAAAAAGACAAGCAATAACAAATGCTGGTAAGAATGTGGAGAAAAGAGAACCCTGTACACAGTTGGTAGAAATGTAAACTGGTACAGTCTCTACAGAAACAGTATGGATGTTCCTCAAGAAATTAAAAATAGATCTATCAATCCTACTCGTGGGTATATATCCACAGGAAACGAAATCACTCTATCAAAGAGATATTCGTACTTCCATGTTCAATATAGCATTATTCACAATAGCCAAGGTATGGAAACGACCTAAATTATCTGTGAATGGATGAATGGATAAAGAAAATATGGTATTTATACACATAATAGCCTTAAAAAATAAAGAGATCCTGCTACTTGTGACAACATGAACTTGGAGGACATCATGCTAAGTGAAATAAGCTGAACAGAGAAAGACAAATAATGCATGCTATCATTTATGTGTGCAGTCTTTAAAGAAAAAAAAGTCAAACTAAGAGAAGCAGAGAGTGTAGGGAAAAAGCCGAGGCTAGTAAAAGGGTAGAAACATTTAGTGGTAAGATGAATAGTGGTAAGGCCTGAAGATCTAACGTATAACATGGCAACTACAGTTGATATTGTATTAATTAATTGAAATTTTCTAAGAGCAGAACCTAAGTGTTCTCATTCCCCCCCACTCCCTAAAAAGGTAAATATGTGGTGACAGATGTGTTAAATAACTCAGGGGGAATATTTTCACAATGTATATGTATGTCAAGTCATTATATTATATACTTTAAACATATTAAATTTTATTTGCCAGTTTACCTTAATATAGCTAAAAAAATGTCAAGTTTGGAATCATTTTGATCTGAAATAAAATGCTTAGTGTACCTGGCACATAGAAAGGGCTCGATAAATGTAATATCATTAATAATTATGACAATAATGATTTCCTTAGATATTCAGTGCATACTATATGCTAGTCACAATGCTGGTGCCGGGGACAGATGGAGAGCAGACAGAGGTCTTTTTCTCTCACGATTAAGACCTTGTCAGGGAAGAGGAACAAATATGCAAGCACTAAAAAATTCTGGGAAGCAAAGGGTTTGTGGGATGACAGTGAAGAGGGACCTATCCTCATATGAAGATTAGTTAGGAAGGCTTCAGCAGCAAGTGAAGCAGCAACCGAAATTTAAAGAATGTCATCATTTATAATAAAATAGTATTATGCCTCTTAGGAATATTATTTAAGCTCTAAAAAGAAAAAAAACCCTTGCTAATATCACCCCTTCATTAAGTCAAAATATTTTGCTGGCCAATACTCTAAATTTAGAATACACACAAGTGTTCTTAAAGCCCTGTAACTGGTGCTTCATTTAAATATTTCCCAATTTCTTTTATACTACTCCGCATTTTAAAAAGAAGCGAAAAATGAAGATACAAACATCTGAAGAAACATCTAAAAGTTCAAGTACAATCAAACTGTTAAAGTATCTTAACAAAATAAAGCAAGTATATGGATATTCATTCTCCAGAGTACTGTTTAAATAATCTAAGGTGATTCATATAAAACCTGGTGTCCCTATCAGATTCTCTGCAGGTAACATCATTTTTGAAGACAGATCTTAATTATAAGATAGTCTCAAATCATGGAGCTTAAGGATGATGTTAACACTATATAAAATATAGCCAACTCTCCCTTTACTGGGGGTAATTTGGAGGAGTGCACTGGTGGTGAGTGTGGGAGAAACTGTGGTAAAATTACATTAAATTTTCAGTTACCTAAATTACCTTGACAAAGGTTAGGGACCTCCTCAGCTCCCCAGAGGGACTCAGTTTCAGGAGGAAACTACTGGCTGTAGTTCAAGGCTTCACACCTCCTACTGCAGAACAACCTCTGGGGTGGGAAGACATACTTTCTACTTCCTGCAAGGCTGTACCCATGGTTGAGCTGTGCTTCATAACCATCAAAACTAGCTGGGTTCCATTCAAACATTCATTTTAACTAGATTATCATACATTTTTTCAGAAATAAATGATAAAACATGATCTGTGATACTTAATGAAATTAGCTTTTAGTATTTCTTGACTTTAGTTTTTTTAAATTTTCTCTAGGAAAGCAAAATTAACCAATATATTGATTGTATTCTACAAGTAAAATGTTTGTTTTCTACCATATGGGCTATTAATGGCAGGAAACAAAGGTGATGACAGGAGGAAATTTTCAGTATTAAACAGTCAAAATGTAGAGATTTAAAATATTAGGAGATTTTTTTCAATGTTTTCTTTGGGCTGGTTCTGAGTCCAAGATCACATGCTCAAATTCTAGTGTAATCAATATAGTCTATATATTTGTGGCCTCTATGTCAGTTATTTTGCAAAGATAAATAAGATGCCTAATAAAGAATGTTAAAGATTGCACAATGCAAACTTTTCACCACTGCCAGAAAAATGACTCAAAATAAATATCCTTTGGATAGATTATCCAAAGACTATGAGAAGTAGCATGTTTAAAATTTTATCTCCACATTCTGGATACTAAACAGTTAAAACAGTTTGACTGGCAAGCCAGAAATCACAGTTGTGAAAATATTCAAATGGTCGCATAATAACTGGCTTTGTCTTTGGCCACAAATTTTTAAATTGCTTGCTTTATATTATCAGATTTTCTACTGACAGAAACTCACCATTCCCAAACTCTTAGGCTCTTATCGTCAGATGTGCTCACAAATCTCCTATTTTCATCAACAAAAACAATGGTGTTGACAGCTCCCAAATGCCGATCATATTCCTGCACAATTTCTCCACTTCGAATGTCCCACTGTATATCAAACAAGAGAAGAAATCAAGACAAATGAAAATTTATGAAAACAAACAAAGATCATAATTCTGGAAAATAGAGAGAGGAAAAGATTTCCAACTGCATGTTTTTATGAATTTACTATTTTCTAACAAGAAGAGAGCATCAGTAGTCCCTAGAAGTAGCAAACATTAAAGAAGTTAATATTCCTTATTCCATTCCCTGATACAAAACAAAGCTCTGGGATCTTAATAAAAATACTGTAAAAGACTTACTTGCACAATCTTTTTATCAGACATCCCAGCCACGAAGAGATTTTGCTTATCTTCATCAGGATTAAATTTGACACAATAGGGTACTTTTCGGTTTGTAAATCTTGATATACACTGTCCTGAAACCAAAGACCCAAGTTAAAGTAGCTAAAATAAATTTGGCCACTTAAAGATAACCCTGGAATTAAGATCTAGAGATTATTTGCTTAATAAATTCTGAGGAAAGGCAGCCTGCTTGTTCTTTGTTGTAAATCACATGTTCTTTTCACGGATTTTTAATGATTAAAAGTAATCTGTAAAATCATTTGCAGAATAGATAAATCTCTCCAGGTGATTAGGATGTGCAGCCAGAGTTGAGGAACACTGCTAAAGAGGTTAAAAGGAGGACTCTGGCATTAGAGACTTTGGTATGAACCCAATTTGGCCATTTTACTAGCTGTGTGACCCTGAAAAAGTTACCTTTTTAAGCCTCAGTTTCCTCATCTATAACAATAATAGTATATATCTCACAGGGACATTTTAAGGACTGAATGAGATACTGTATATAGAAAGCATTTAGCATAATACCTGTGTAAACACATAATGTAAACAATAAGTGTTCAATAAACATTAGCTATTATCTTTACTCTTTAAACTCAGCAAGATGAAAGATGGTTGTCTATATAAAATTATACTAGCCATAATGCAATGATGTAATTCATGTCTGTGAATATACAAGACAACTGGACCATGGAAGTTTAGACCTATATTTGAATCAATCTGGGCAATTAAAATTAATTGTTCATCAGACATCCATTATGCTTCTAATATGTACAATGCAGTGTGCTAGGTGATGTAGGGGAACTAAAAGATCAATTAAATAGTCTATGGAAGATTTAAAATTTCCTGTCTATTAATATTTTTGCTTTATAAATTATATTTGGTAAAAACAAAGTTTCATAGTGAAATAGTTACTCGTATAGCTGAGTTTCAACTCTACAAACATTTTGTGATATAGGTTGAGAGTCAATAATGAGAATTAGTAGTTAGAGAAGGTACCATTTTGCCACAGAAGACCACTCACATGTTTTATTTTAAAATGCTACTTGATAAGATAATTATGTATTAGTATAAGTGAGCTCTTACCTGTCTCAGTGTCCCAGAGCTTAAGATACCTGTCATAAGCTGCACTGAGGAACTGTGTTCCTGCAGTATTAAAGCAGATGTCCCTAACAGCTTTACCGTGACCTAAAGGCAAAGACAAAACAATGGAGATGAGGTGAAGTATCTTCTTTTAAAACATAAACACCGTAAGGGAAAACAGCATGAAACAGTGTTTTTCAAGCCACCCTTTGAGTTGAAATCACTAGAACCCAATGCCCTGATTTAATGACTCAGAATTGGTTATATGTGGGCTTGAGAATGTAGGTGGTTTTTGCTCCTCCCCTCCTTCAAAAAGCTTCTCAGGTGATTCTGATGCATAACATTTAGGTAAGAACCAAGAGAAAAGATCTAACTTTTTTTTTTAAGTCTGTCATGGTAATCTCTTAATATGTAATATATATAACCGATGACTAAACAGCTAAGAATTTAAGAAAACATAATAGGCCAATTAGTGTCAATGAATGAGAAATGACTGGTGACATTTTGGAGGTTTATTCTCATATTACTCACCATGCTGGAAGTGAAAACAGAGTGACCTAAACTCAAAGTTCATAAAAATTACAGCCTCTGTTCAATAACTGTGTATTTGTGATCATATTACCAAATTTCACAGAAATCGATTCAGAATCTCAGAGACAAAGCCTTTTTATAAACAAATATTAACTTCTATTTTGTTTTAAGATGGCATTTTGAAAACAAATTAATTTTAAAGTGCTTGGCTTAAAATCAATCTTGCCAGAGCCGTCAACTCTTTAGAAAATTACAGGGAAAAAATAAAACATGGCTCAATGAAAGCAGAAACTTTCCTATTTCTTACCACCTCACCATGACTAAGACTGCTAAGTACAATTGTCCAAAACATACATGACACAAAATTGTCAACCATATACAGCAGCCCTGAACAACCATCACCAATGAACTCTCATCAGGAGCTACGTACCATGGCAATTAGGCATTCTTTTCTATAGCAGGAGTCCTAGTCAGACCTGCTAACATTCTCCTACGTAGGAAATTTTCAGATTCCCACGAAAAAACTGTTGGCAGTACAGGGGAGACAAATGGGGACCAGATCCACTACATCTGCAGGAGACATTTTGTTCCACTGTATGCTGCTGAGAGCCTTCCCACTAGTTTTTCTTCTTTAGGCTGCTGTGACATCTTGGGCAATATCTATTTGTGCAGGGAGGCCTTAAAATCATAAAGCACAGCAGAACAGACTCCCATTTCAATCTAAAAACAGAGCCACTACGATTCACACAAATAGTGTTTCAATGCAGTACAGTTAAATTTAGAAATGTAGCTAGCCTTCACACAAAATCTGACAAAGACAATAAACAATTCTCTACCAAAAAGGCTTGTCTGCCACAAAGCTGTCCTCTCTTTGGCCCTCTTCTGTCCTTCAAGGAGTTTTCTCAATCTTATCCTTTTTATGCTTTGGTTGCCAATTCCTGACCTCTTTTCAAAGCTTAACATCTGGCTATCTAATTGCTTACTGGACATTTTCATTTCGATATCCCAAAGGAAGCTCAAATTCAGTGAGTCTGAAACCTCTTCTGTTCCTTCTCTTGGTAAATGACACTACCATTCATCCAACCACTTAGGAGTCACCCTAGATTCCTCCCTCACCGTTATCACTCACATCCAGTTAATAAGTCCCACTGATTTTAACAATTAATTAATCCTTTCCTCTCTACTTCTGCTTTAGTTCAGGCTCTCATCTCTAATCCAGACCAATGAAATAATCTTGTAATTCATTTCCCTGCCTCCAGGCCTGCCTCATCAAAGCATTCTCCAATATTGCCACTGTGATCTTTGTAAACTTCATATCTGATCATGTTGCTTTCCTAAAAGACTGTTTTAATAGCTGGCTTCCCATGGCCCTCAGGATAGAGTCTAAACTCCTAATTAATGGCACACAAGATCTTCCATACTGTGCCCACCCCACTTCTGCTTTTCTTACTTTCATTGCTCACCATATCCCACACTCTGGCAATTCTGAAATATATGTGGTTCCCCCAAAGCGGCACGCTTTCTCATACCGCTTTTGCTTTTGCTTCTACTGCTCTCTCTTCTTAGTTCTTTCTTTGTCTATGTGGGGAGATTTACTCCCTCTCCAAGACTCAGCTCAAGACTTTCATTCATGTTAGTGTAGTAAAATTATGGTCAATGTTAAAAAGTTTAACAAGTCTCTTCAAACAGATTTATAGTCACAGAAAAAAATGCATTACCAATAAATGTTCGCAAACAGCGCCTGTCTCCATAAACCTCCCATAGCTAGGGAAAAAAAACACATAGAAGCATTAAATTTTAATATAAGACTTCGATAAAATGACAACTTTTTATCAGTAACTTTTTATTAGTCTATGTTTGTGCATATCTATATGTGTACAGGGGATTTACAAAGGCATTATACATCATTACATATATTGCTTGGCGATGCTAGTCTGTGTTGCACTATTTGGACTCATGGACACACACACACACACACACACACACACTTTAAAACTAAACTTGAAATCAGATCCTGAAAAATACATCAAAATATCACTAGAACTTAGAGCTAATACAGGTGCTTTTATTTTCTTCTTATTCTTTTCTGTATTTAATATATTTTCTATGATGAGAAGTTTCTACTTAAGTAACACTGTAAACTACTTTTAAAATAATTAAATGTTATTAAAACTGGCATGTTTATGACATTTTGGTACTGAAAGGTTTTTTTTTTTAACTTTTTCTGAAGTAATAAGTATTACAGAAACTATACTATGAAAATGATGATACTAAAATGTCACACCTAAAGTGAATTAACATGATAGTTTCAAAACTACCTTCGTTCTTGCCTAACTCAAATCCAGTCCTGTTGCTAGTCCTCTAAAATAAAAAGAATCTCCTGGCTACCTAGGGCCAACAGGATAAAGTCTCAGTTCCTGCAGCATACATACTAGGCAAGTACCTCCAGGACCTAGTTCTTTGCCTGTGACTGTAGTAGTCATCCTGCCTCAGATTTGACTCCAGAAACCATGAAACTCATCATTTATAGCACATACCATGCTGATTCATTCTATTCACTCTTCTCGGATACTTGGTATCTACTAGCATTTATAAGAAAAAGGATGAATTACATTATTTATCCTCTAAAAATGGGATTTCTAGCATGTGTCCTCTCTACCTCATAAGGTTCTGAGGAACAAATGAACTCCGTTACATATACAAAAATCTCTTATAAATTCATTGTTACTGAGTAAACATTTGTGTGTCTGAAGCCAAAGTGACTGATTATATTCTAATCAGTTATCTAAGCTTACAAAAGCACCCAGTCAAATGGACCACAGAGCCATATCTGAATCAACATGTTTAGAAGCAGTTCCTAAAGTGCTGTATTCACAGGGCCTAAGAGACAATAATTAGCCTCTAATTACATAACAAAGCTAAATTTACTTATAATTAACCAAAAGCAAGTCTGCACTAGCTCTGCAGACTCCTACTCTGTTACGGAAAACTCACCTTAATTTTACAGTCCATGGAACAAGACAGCAATAAATGGCCAGAGAGAGGAAACAATCTGACTGCACTGACACCCTATAAAAAGGTATTACAGTTATCAATCAGAAGAATTCTAAAATCAGCTAACGTCAAATATAAATAAAGGACAGTATATTTTTAAGCAACCTAATTTATTATTTTTCTTCAGTCCAAAAATCATGTCCCAGAATAATCTTCATTAGGATTCCAAGGGCAGCCCTTACTGACACTAAGCTTCTGAAGATTTGATTTTTAACCTTTAATATGGACTTCCTCGCCCAAGGGCATTCTTAGTCGATCAACTGCTAATGTTCCCCACTCCTCTCCTTTCTTTCACTCAGTCCCTTTGCTCTTTGCTAAGAGATGTAAATTGTCAGTTGGAATAATGCAGATGACAAAGATTATCGATATCAAAAGTTTTCAAGTATCTTGCCTCTGCATTAGTTTAAATATTATCATAGTTTATAAACCAGGTAACAGCTAATCTTTGAAGGGTGGTAACCTCAAGAGCTAAGGCAAAATTACTGAGGCTCTGATGCTAGCTAGGACAAGCCCATTACTCACTGACTTGGTGCCCAAGAGGAGGAAAGCTGTGGCAGGAACTCGGAGGGAAAGACCGTAAGTGGATAAAACCAGAATCACAAATTCTTATGTCACAGCCAATCCAGATAACCTTGAAGACTGAGTCATCATTTGTGATTGGTATGTGTGGGTACCTCCAAAGCCTAACTCAGGTTTATCTTCAATTTATTTTCTCTGCTCTATCTTGACTTCCCTATATCTTTACTGGGAACAGTGAATATTCCACATCAATAGCTGAAACTTTACATTGGCTTCACTATTATACATCATAACAAGCAAAAATAACCAATTTGCTTACCTTGGTATGTCCGGACCATACATGAATTTGTTTTTTGGGAAGATAACACTTCTCAGGTGGCACAGCTGACCGAAGATTAACACCAACATCCTGAGGTATGTGGAGATAGGACCTGCCTTGATAGTCATACATTTCTTTAACTGAAATAAGAAGGCAAAGGAAAGCAATGAACAAATACAAGCCACGGCCATGAAATCTGTATCCTTAAAATAAAAACGTTTATTCATAGAGGTATTATTCCACATTAAGAATTTGGTAATAACATTCTGATGATGTTAAGACCAAGATTAGCTAATATTTAGCTGCCTGAAACCATCACTATTATTTATAATTAGAGGTATTTTTGAATTTCTAAATATCTAGAGAATATTAGACCTCTAAATAAGATCTACAATTCTTTTACTCAGTTACAGATTTTAGTGATACATAAAAGGCTTCACTGCAGTATAATTACAGTGAGGGAAGAAAAAATAATACTTGGGCCTTGTGAGTCACACTGGTGAAGAATCAGAAGCAAAAGAGGATAGGAAGGAAGTTAAAACAAACCAAAAAATATTAGCTATCCTTTCCCCCTGCTTTCCTCTTTTATGCCTTTCTAGGTTCCTTTTCCATTCCCTTTTCTACTTTCAACACAGATTTCACAATAAAGTCACTTATGCAAATTCAATGGCATAGTATATATAAGGCATTTAGTAGCATGCCTGGCAGAGTAAGTAATAAATAAATGCTGGCTGTTATTATTATGGCTGCAAACACTAGAGTACTAAATGGACTCCTTGGAGATAAAACTGGAGCTCGAGAAACCAAATATGGCTTCATCAAACCTAAATATTTGATATGTGATATAACATTAGAATAATCAATACTATCAGTACTGAATTATTCTTTACAGTTTCAGGAACCATTACATAATTTCCTAAATATAACTATTAATGAACCAGGTACATTCTAGCATATTTATAATTTATTTTGGTGTATATACATTTCCTTCCACAAGTCAAAATAAGTATGAGAGTCTTAATCTCCAATCTATTCACATAAAAAACAAAGTACATTCTCTTAAAGTATAATTCAGTTACTGTGAGAATACCTGGAGAATATTTGATTTGGATTAAAAACAAAAAAGGTTAAAATGACTGGGCACTATTGACATACCAGAAAGAGTCAAGTTTATCTTAGGAAAGAAGGTGTGGAACATTTAGGTTTCTTCTTTATCATTTTGTAAAAATTCATCAGCACTAAAAAAAATCTGTTGCTATTATTAATCATGCTATTTCTCTCCCTTATTAGAACACAGAAGAGTTTGCTGTAATTTCTTTGAAATACAAATTGTCAAATATAATTCTCAATATAATGAATTGTAGGAGCTAATGACGGCGACTGATATTACATGAACAGAGACTAAAGTAAATATCTCTAAGTTTATCACAAAAATGAAGAAGCATAAAAAATATATTACCATGTAAGATTGTCTTTTCCTCCCCAGGTTTCTCTTCCTCCTGTTTGCCTTTTTTCTGCCTCTTTGCTGTAATTTCATCCAATTCTTTTTGTTCTTCCTAAGAAAAGTAAGGAGTGAACTTTAAAATGGAAGTTCTAGAACCCAATCATGGCCAAAGCTGGTCATAAATTCTTTATAATGAAGTCTACTTTTTGGTGAAGCAATAGCTTCAAGGATGTCTCCCAGGATAATGATCTCAACTTCTTAACAGATTACAAAATGATAATAAACACATAATGGTTACTACTTAATACTTTTAAACTTTTTATACAAAATCTATCCTTCTGAAACACCTAGAAATAAATTTAACATATTATGCTAACTACACAAGTGAAAAGGACTAGGAGTTAGAACATCTAGTTCCAGAAAGAAAACTGAATTTTAGTACATAATGTTGTTCTTCAGTAAACAGCTTTTATATAGTCATAGGGATATAAGTAATGACAATAGATTTGTGACTACTTTTATGGGAGGAGCAGTGGAAGGAAGGTGAAGTAGTAGAACATCTTTATAATAACAAGTCAAACAGATGATGTATAAAATAAGTAAATAGCAGCATTATGTATATAACTAAGATAGATGGAGGTAAGATACAGACAGAATACAAGCTTCGTGAGGCTAGGATTGTCTTGATCTTGTCCATTACTGTATCCCTAAGATCTAGAACAGTGACCGTCTAAGAGACAGAAGGATCAGAAGGTAGGGAGGAACATGGTAGGGGTCTATGGTTTTACTTAATAAACTTTGTAGTATAATTAAACAAACCAGAAAAAAATATATATACACATTACTTTGATAAAAATTTTAAATAAAATAATAAATAAAACCCACATTGACTCTAAAATCATTGAAAGGCTGATTCTTTAGTTACTATCTGAGTATCTGGTACTGGAAGAGCAGCTACTATTGCAGCATAACAGCTTTATCAAGGGGATTTTTATTAAAAATTGTTCAATGTTGAATTATAATAAAAAAGTATGGAAGAAAATAAATCAGAGAAAATAAAGTAAAATAAATCAGAGAAAATATAAGTAAAAATATTCCAAAGAAAAATAAAGAAACTATTTTTTCAATTAATAGAGGTAGAAAAATTTTGATGAGTAATTTGGTTTTCTAAGGAAATTTGAAGTTTATTAATATAGATATGCTTCAGAGAGATACAGCATACACCTAAATTGACAATGAAATCATCAGAGCTTACTTCTGAAGGTTTGGCTACATCTTTTTCATCTACATATTTTGCCCAAGGTCCCAAGAAACCATCAATATTAGATGCGTCATTTTCTTTGAACTTTTTCCTCTTTTCGATTTTCTTCTGACCAGTTTCAAATACAGTTAAACCTACATTAAAAAAAAAAAAATAGACATCACGAATATGGTTTTTCTAAAGAAATAGCAGCATATGAATAATTTTACTTTATATGGTTAGAAAAAGGTGATTATTCATGTGACCAAAGATGTACTAAAAAATACAAATAAAATCTGTATGAATATGCCAGATATACCAACTTATGTCATACAAAAAGGGATTCGACCTGGGCAAAGAAGTTTTCTAACACTGCAATATTTTGTAAGTTCTAATTTATGTCAAGAAAAGACCCAGCTATGTAATCTTGTAATAGTATGCAATCCTTTTAATGAATCACAAATCTATATAAGTGGATTACCACTTTTTGAAAGAAACTCAGCAATTTAATATTGCTAAATAATGATAAAGCTACCTTTGAAAACAAGAATAAACTAAAATTTATCATTTACAAACAGAAGTAGATGAAATTACATTAAGTAACTGATAACTTATCTTTAATTTACCTATAACGCAGCAATATAAATTTAACAGTTTCACAAGAATCTGGTATTTCTTCCAAGTGATCTCAATCTAAACTTGACCTCTAATATAAATCTTAACAGTAAGAGGGAAAGAAGAAAGAAGATGTTTGTGGTTGAGCTTTAGATTTGAACAACAGAAGGGGGCTTCTGTGTACAGTCATGAAATTGAAATAAAGGTTTATGGGAGTCATGGTCACAATTCAATTGTTAACTGAGAATCTAGCTATACACATGTGTGGCTTGTAGAGGTCTAACTTAAAGGAAAAAGCTCACCTACGTTAATACAAATCAGTTTCCTTTAGGTTCTGTGTTATAACAAAAGCTTGTTAAAATTCTCTTTTAACAATTATATAGTTTATATACCTAGGGCAGCTTGATCACATAGGGTCTGTAGCTACTAAGTGTCCTTGTACAAACAGCATATTCTGTTTTAATGAGCATTTTATGAATAAAGTTCCAATGGGCCGATGACCTTTGTGACAAGCTGGCATTTAGAATTTGATACTTGCCTAATAATAAACACAAAATGAATATGAGCGCAACCATGTATTTTAAAATACACATTCAAAAATTCAGCTTTTATGCAACATTTCAAAGACAATCTCCACAGACATGCACAATGAAATTTTTTCTGTTCTGTTAAAATGGAGCTTGACATTAGCATTGAGAAATGACTTCTAAAATTAACTTATATACATTAATTATAACTTATTAAATGATTTCTACAGAGTCTACTTGGTACTATGCCAGGTACTCACAATAACTCTCCTGTTATAGGTACAACGATCTTTCCTACAAATCCAGTAAGTGGCAAAAGCAGCTCAAAAACTATAAGTTCTAAACTATATTGTTCTAAACTGAATCAATATTGTCTCAACTTAAAAAAAAAAACAAAACCAAGAGCTAAATAAAATACTAGATTTTTCCTGCTGTCTAAAGTCAATTTGCAAGATAGTGATTATAGGTGTATATATAATCTCAAATAAATTACCTTGATTTTTTTCAGCTTCTTCTACAGAACCAATATACTTAGTAGCCACTTGATGATTATCTAATGAAGGGTCCAATGCATAACCTGAAAGGAAAAAAGTACAAAATATTGACTCTATTTTTTGTCATTTACAATTCACTTTTATTCTATGCAAATATATTCCTTTCACATTTTCCTCCCCAGATGTCAAAAATGGTCTCTTTAACTTAGGACCAATCCTTCTTTCCTGAACTACGTTTCTACTTAGAACAATTAACCCAAATCTTAGGCTAGACCAGGAGTGACTTCAGTAGAATAAGAAGTATCTTACAGGATGAAGCTAGCATACCGACGTATTACTAAGAGCCTCTCAGGCGAAGATATCATACTGCTGTGTTAAATTTTTTAAGAGCTTAAAAATATACATATATTATACATTCAGAAATTTAGAAACTCTTTTTCTTGTTGGCAACAGATAATACATAGCTTAATATATCGAATTATATAAACTATTAAGTAATAAAAAATAGGGTAAGAAGAATCACAAAAAAATCTAGCTATTATTTTGAATATCCTATTCCCAGTAAAGACAGTCTGTCCTCCAAATTTTAAAATAAAATATTCCTACCTCATAAATCATTATTTACATATCCTTGGTAAGAGAAGTAAGGATATCTACTAGCATATGAATATACTCCTTCAACTAGAGATAGAGTATGTAGCTACATATAAATGTGGTCTCCAGTGGTCTACGGGAAGTGAAGGAAAGAAAGTCTATATTAACTCAAATCAGTTTTTTCTCAAGTAGGGGTGCTAGCATGATAAATGTTTGGTAAAATCAGTTTTAACAGTAATCTAGCATATTCACAAAAGAGAGATCATTAATCAGTCTATGGCCTACAACCACATGAACAATCATGGAGTATATAAAAGTACTAGCCCATTTTTTTCTTAAGGACACATGTTAGTGGATATAGTTAACATTTTCATTTTCCAGCTAAAGATTAAAAGGCACTTCTTTTGAGAAACAAAAAAAGATTTGTCATCAAATGCACTTTTCAAAGAAGCTGAGGTGGTAAGTGCCCAACTCACTCTCATGATATGCTTAGAATAGAAACAACCACCTGTCTATTAGCTCATTTGCATGTAGTTTTCTTCAGTATGTAAAATATGTTTTTAGCCAGAGAGAGCCTGAAAAGTATGTTTGGAATAGAATCTCTGAAATCATAGGTTCATTTTTTAATATGTAGAACAGAGTTCTATATACTATTTTTCACTTTTTTAATATATAGAACAGGGTTCTGTAAAATGGTATTTTTAAAAAATGAGACTACATAAGGCTCATATAAAATTTAGACAACATATCATAAATTAAAAGTCCCCACCTCAATCATAAAAACGTATCTGGAATATAATTCAATCTTGAAGAATATGTCTCTATAAATGTCATTGCATTATGTGTTTAGAGGGATGGAGTAGGAAGCACAGAAGGAAGGGTGATTCCTGGTCCCTGGTCCTTCCTGTGTTAACTGTGTAAGCACCAATCCTCAACTTAATCCGGCCATAGTCTTGTTTCGGAGAAAAGGAACTTATGCTCCTCTCCTTTACCACATCTTTTGTGGTAAAATCTTTGCTGGTACTATCACCATTAACACTGCTGCCTCCCACCCCAGGTGATTAGGGTATAATAGTATTTCATTTACAAATAAGAGAAGTTAAACTACTTAGCTAGACATCAAACTAGAAGTCAGCCAACATCGGAATAAGATAGAATTCTAATACTACAGAATTTCAGTCCAATCTGTTTTCTACTCTTATCTCGAATAAATAAATATATCTGCATTTTAGTTCTGAAATATTCTTATCTTTCTGAAGTGTATTTTCCATTTTATCTTTCTTAATGGAGTTAATATCTTTCGCTTATAGTCTTATATGAAATGGCTATCGACGTTGATAATAATCCCTAAGAAGACTATTAATACTAGCATCCAAAAAGGTAAATGAGAAGAGACTAAACAATTTGCAAAAGCATGGTTACAAATACAGGCATACCTCAAAGATATTGCGGGTTCGGTTCCAGACCACCGCAATAAAGTGGAGTAGTATTCTTTTTCCTGGCGGATCATCTTGCCTTTAATTTGTAAAAAAACGCAACATCTGTGAAGCGCAATAAAGTGAAGCGCAATAAAATGAGGTATGCCTATATATGTAAAAACCTTCGACCTCACCAATAGTCCAAAAGAATAAAATTTAAACAAAGACAGATAATATTTTATCAAATAAAGGAAAAACAATCATGGATCTTGGGTAAGGAGAAGTAGTGGTGGCGGTAGTGTAAGAAGAAAGAATTCTTTTGGAAAGCATTTTCACAATATGTAACAAAAGCTTTAAAAACATTTATATTTAGACCTACTTCTGAGAATTCACATTAAGAAAATAATGAAAAAACTCAGTTTTATGCACAAAGATATTTCACCACATTTTAAAAAGCATTTTACTGCACTTTAATATATACATTACCACATTTTTAACAGTGAAAACTGGAACCAACTTGTAATCTTAATAAGAAATTTTTATATAAATTACACCTTCATTCAGCAGAGTATTTAAAAAATCATTTAAAAAGGTTAATCAAGATTTCCTAATATTGAAGTTAAAACTAAGTTACTAACAACTATGGTGAAACTGAAGGTGTTTAAATTCTATTCTCCACTTCCATAGACTGGTGCAGAGAAAATTCTGGGTGAAGGTAGAACAAGAAATCTCATTGAGAAGCCCTAAGACCAGCAAAGGACAAACAGACCAGGAGTCCAAGAGGAAAAGGGAGGTAACAGGACAAAGGAATTCATACAAACCATTGAGAGACTGAGAAGTTAGGAGAAATACCATAAATGTGAGCTAAAAGCAAAACTGTAGAATAAGTAAACGAGATGATACAGCAAATGAGACCATCTTCACTGATAAGGACTCTACAGGTGAGTTCTGTGGTGAACTAAATGTATTAAACAATATAAATGTTCCACAAGTAATACACTTAGATTACAACACTGCTACAACTATTTAAAAATGGGGCGGGGGGAGCAGAATTGTTTGTTCTATATCGTAGGAGAATATAACTATGAGACAGGTAAAACTGAATTCATGGGCCAGCTCCTTTATGTCTTGTATGTAACACTGGCACAAACAGAAGGTTTGCTCCCTGGTACTTTGCAAATGAGAGAAGGTAACAGAAAGTTCTCATGGCCTTACATTCTATGTATAAGAGCGAGAAAAAACTGTTTCTCTCACTATCTAAAAGGAATCACTGTCCGAAATTAGACAAGAACTTTCTATGAGGAATTATAAGACTTTTAAATTAACAGAAGCTATACTTGCTTAATACTTGGGGGGAGGAAAAAAAAAAAAACGGAGACTGCTAACCCTGAGGTTGATTAACTAGTTTATTGATTTAAATTCAAACAAGATGCTCTCAGTTGTAAGATTATAAGGGAGACAGATCATAATTTTTTTTGTTTTGGAACTGGCCACTCCCTCTATTCCAGGCTGCCTACTCTAGTATAGCCCCACATTCATTTTTTTGGTCTTTAATTCACTAAATAATTCAGCCTGTGTCCTAACCCAACCCCTCCTAATGAAAGAGGCAAAAAACACCAGGTTTAGAAAAAATAAGCCCATTTCTTAAGCAAGGTCTAAAGCCAACCGAATAATTGAATAATTTTAAATACTTACTCTTTTCCATAGGATAATTTAAGAAGAAAAGTAGGTATCAGCATGTTTAACTGGGCATTTTTTCCCATTTGGTTTTAAAGGAGACTTTATCTAAATTATTAGATAAAGGGCTTAAGGCCCTTCTAAAGTCTATAAAGATAAGCAAAATCTTTAAGTATGTTTTATTATAAGCTAAAATATAATAAATTCACAATGCAATAGAGCTGACTTTTATGTGCTCCATACATACTTAAATGGGATCCCTTATTCAAGCAATGGGTACATGCATTTATAATCATTTTACTGGACTGAAGTCTTTTAGGTAATTTTAGAGGCACACAGTTAAGTCAATTATAACCTTGCCATGGTGAAATATGATCTAATAAATAATGATCTAATACACGATAATCGTTTTACAACTAGCTTCTAAGAATATATTATGATAAATAATTAAGACTATTTGTACTAAACCTCTAAACTAATTTACAGTGAATCCATTTGCATCACTCACTAAATAATAAAAGTAACTTTTTAACATTAGAATAATGTAAATTATGACGCAATCAAGAGATACTACATAGCTCTTAAAATTGATAAGCTTTGAGATTATAAAGTAACACTGAAATATGCTTATGATAAAATATTGAATAAAAAAGTGAGATGTAAAATTTTCAATTTAGAAAGATTACAACTCTGTAATACAAATATGAATATGAAAAAAGACTTGGAGGGATAAAGACCATAATGCTGAGTATAGACATTTTAGTATAGTGAGATTATAAATAAACTACTTCTCTTTCTTAAATGTCTAAAATTTGTATTACTTTTTAATGAAAATAACTCTTATTAAAAAGCATCACTAAAAACAATATTGTATCTTAACTGTTTTTAGTCCTATCTTATAATAATGAATGTTAATGGTAGATGAGACAGAAAAATTTGTTTAGAACTTTAAAAAAAATTTTACCATAAGAAATAAAAGGAGGTACTAGAATTCTAACTGCAAAGAAAAAAAAAAAGACAATACTGCTGTCTAAAATGTGACTATTAAATTACTGTAAAAAAAATTCAGAGTTTTTAATTATTCTATTGGGAAAGAAATATCAGCATAAGTAATTAATTCATAAAGAAGACTGCTTCTACAACAGGCATAAAAACATTCTCATTTACTTTGCTCACCCACCCCTACCAAAAAGCTCCTTAAAGCAAAAAGGTGATCCGTATGTCTATCAACTTAAAGATGTGGATTATAGGAAGAGAAAGGAAAGGCACTACCCAAAATGGACAAATCTGATATAAGTGATCAGGACCTATGATCTGTGTGGAACTCTTAACAAGGACATTATAAAGACCATTTTCTTTTACAGGGGATTCCCAGCCTTGCATACACATTAACTTTGTTACATCTTGCCATTGATAGGATATAATTATTTCATTCAATAAATTTGTGGCCATTCTATTTCCTGATGCCCCTCAGTGATCAATAGAAAACTTTTCAGGGTTAAAACCTGAGAAACAGAGTAAAGCCAACAAGTGTATAAGACAAAAAAACCAAAGTAACCTCTTAATCTATCCTGTCATTTACTAACTTCAATGGCAATCCACATATAATATACATTCAATAACAACTGTTCATTATCAAGTACAACAGAATATTGTTTTTAAGACAGCAGAATATTTCTAGCACTCAGAAGTCATAGCAGATTTAGAATGGCAGCTAAAAATTTACCTGCCCATTTGAATAAATATTTATAGATGTGTATAAGAAAACATACTACCCTTTTAGAAGGAATCCAGATTAATAAATTTAAAAAGACAGAAAACAGATTTTTCTCACATACACGCATCCCTTCTAATAAAGTCAAACTTGAAACTGTAAGTCTTATCATCTTACCATATGTGGCAAAAGTTCTTCTTTGCTGTTCAAACATGAAGTCATTGATATGAGCTGGTTCAGCATATCCAGAGAGCATATTTCTAGGGGCAGCCATTTGCTGTGTCCTAAAGGGATTTTCTGGTCCAAACTGCAGTGTTACAAGAAAAGAAAGAAAAAAAGAAGAAAAGAAAAACTTAAATTTTGAGAGTGTAAAGCTTGAATTACTAGAATATACAATGTACAATATATTTTCAACTCTAAAATCATCAGGGTTGACTAACCTATTTGGGAACATGCTCAGGTCACTTAGTTCAGTGCAACTGGACGATGGCTGATCAGGACTGCTTGTCAGCCCCTAGGACAGAAGGAGGGGGACCTAGCTCACCCAAGTCTACATGTGGCTATTTAAATTTAAGTTAACGAAAATATTCAGAAATGTCACATTAGCCACATTTCAAGAGCTCAACAGCTACGTTTTGTTACTGGCTACTACACTGCCATCATCTACTACATTGTGTCATCACAGGAAGTTCTACTTGATTGTGTTGTTCAAGATAATTGAGACTTACTATAGTTTTGTCTAAACCATTATTTGGGAGATTTTGGGTGACTTTCATATCAATAATGGCACCATGATGTAATTAAAAATACATTATTTCTCTACTAGATATGAGTTCCTCAAAGGTGCAGACTTAGAATCCTCAATACTTACAACAGTGCTCGAAATATAGAAAGCACTAATGAAGAAAAGATTAATCAGAATCCCACTGGGGGCAGAAGATAGTAAAACAGACAAAAATAAAGTGCTTGAAAAAGTCCCAAGGAAAAGACAATATAAATGTAAATAAAATTTCTCCACTCCGAAAAGTCATGCTATGAAAGTCTTACACAAAATAGCTCCATTATTATCTGTTTATTATGCTTTGAGTTTCCGAAATGGCTTTCCAAATGTTATTTAATTTGTACAAAAATCCTGGAAAGTTAGAGAGGTATTTCTTTCTCATGTTATAAATGAAGAAAAAAAGCCAAAGATGATGTATTTTACCTGCCTTAGAGCCAATAGTTTTATTAATTGGTAAAACAAAGGCTAAAATACATCCTAATCTAGCATTCTAATACAGCATAATAGTCCTTAAACATATACTCGTAGCCTCTAACTTTTACAAAAATTGGGTAAAAAAATTACCAAAATATATTATATCCAGTGCTATTATAAGAGGTATTGGGAAAATCCAACTCTTTTTTGTTTTAAAGCAAAGAATAAAATGAACTTCCCACTTTGGAAATAGTGAAATTATACAAGATATTTTTATTTGAACTCTAAATGGTCTATTGTCATGATGAAATATTTTGACATTAGAACATCACTGGTCATTAATATTAGAAACTATCTTTTCTATGATACATTTCCAGAGCCTAAATATAAATTATTTATCTTCTTTTAACCTGAATATTGCCATCTCTAAATATTAACATTATACTATGCCCGAAAATCTGAATTTAAATGTCAGGGATGCCTTAAATTTCTCTTGCTTTAGAAGAAAATAAATTACAATATTCTTTTTTATTGATGGCTGCCATTTATATGTTTAAAATAATTCAATGTTAAAATATCTGATTTATATATAAAGCTTTTATTGCTATTTATTCTAAATTATAACAGGATAGTACAAGACTTTGCAGCCCATATTAGTTCTTTCTGTGCTGATAAGTGGAAACAAAAGGAAAAAATCTAGATTGCCAAATGCTGGAATTCACAGTTAATTTCATTCAGTGATGAAATTTATTATAAAACAAGAAACAGCTAGAAAATTAAAGATAATCAAATAATTTAAAAGTTTCCTAGATGCTCTACCTGCTGTAGTCAGTTATCATCTACAAAGCAGCATGGGCTTACCTCTGGGGGTAAAAAATCTAAAATGATAAAAATCCCTATTGTTCTTATTGTAACTCCTAACACATAATAAATTATCAATTGTGCTTATAATTTCCAATTCGAAAAAGGAAAACACAAATTCCATAGTCTTATTTTATTAAGATTTTACAAAAAGAGAACAATTCTTCTATAGGACATACACATCAAACTAGATTCATCCTTTAAAGAAAAATTCTCACTGCTAAAGAACTTTGATCTCTATACAAATATAGATCCATGTATTACAGTTAAGTATATCTTATATGTGGTGCTATTCCTAACTCAGTCTAAAAATTTAAATATGCTTATGTTTTATAGATATTTAAGCTGAGACAACAAAAAATCTTCTAATGATACAGGAAGCTATTGAGGGGAGGAGCCATCCACTTCTGGCTCACCTTCACTGCCAACTTACTGGTAGTTAGTGGTGACCCCAAAGACATTAAATGTCAACAGATGAAGGCAGAGAATGTTATTTAGTAGGACTCAGCTCTTCCCAATTACTCAAAAAATGTCTCCCAGATGTTTCTGGTCTCTGTGAATATGTATGTCTTTTAATTCTGGGTTAAGCATTAAAAACAAAACAATGCATAAAACACACACAAAACTGATTTTTAAATACTTCTTCTCAACTTTTGGTAGTTAACTAAGTATAAATGTAAATTTGTATTCAAGTGATTAAAAAAAACACATTGAAGATAATTAGGTATAAGTATTAAACAGTTTTTAGCTAAGATAATATTGAAGTACACTGTAGTCAATTGGAATCGTAATCTCCCATATAAAAATATATACATTTAAGTATTAATTCGTATCACTACACCCAGAAGAATATGTGATTTTTCTGGGACAGGTAAATATTCTTACATCTTTCACCTGAGTGGAGTAGTGATTTATTTATAGAGTTGGAAGAAAGCATTTTAATTTTTTAAGGCACTGGTTGAATAATCTAAGAGATCTGCATATTACAAGGCAGTGATTCTCTAGAGTCTTCAGTAGGTAGAGTACTTGAGTATTTGAGGATCAATGTCTTAGCAGTATATCATCACAGGAATTAAGAAATTTATACTAGTGAAAACTGACAAGCACATGAAATCATAACCGTAAGTTCACATATAATAAAATAAAACCCAAGTTATTGAATTAATAACCATACATATATTGTTGGTAAGTTTTTCATTAATATTAATTGCATTCATCAATGTTTAGAATACTTGTAAACAAATTTTAAGGTGAGAAGTCTGTTGATTATTTTCTACAAATTTGAAAAAGGTCACTAAAATTCAATTTTACTGGAGGAATACTTCAATCTTGTAAGACATAAGAACAGTTTAAATATTATTAGCATAAGAATATTTTATTAAGGCTGGTTCTATGACTTTGGGCCTCAGTTCCCTCATCTATAAAATAAGAGCTAAGCCATATGATTTTAAAGTTCATTCTAACATTAATATTTATAGCATCCGACACAGCCAAATTTTTAACAGTAACTGGCATTTTTTTCCTCTTAATTTTTACATTTTTTTCTATTCCTAAAAGTACTATATTTTAAGTCTGAAAATCTCTCTGAGCTTATGGGTTTTATATGAGTCTAGAGAAGCTAACAAATTCACTTTCCTCTAAGCAGATACAAAAAAGATTGTGTGAAAGGAAGAAAAATGACTAGACTAAAACAATGGCTATTGTCTTTAAGTTCTTTCTATAAATTTGAGAAAGTTTATCTGGATAACTAAGTAGACCATTTAGGAAAAGTCCTTGGTTACGTGGGAGAAAAAATGTTTTATAAAATAAAATAGCCAATTCAGTTAATTTACTGAGCTGACAAAGTCAAAGGCAGGGGTATACCCACAATGGCCTTCAAACTGGTCTTCCAGTTATAGAGCCATTGTTAAGAGTGATCTGGACTCAAATTTGCAGGCAGTATAATTTGAGACTTGGTTTCCTTGCTGTAAAATAGGGATAAGAGTACTTACTTCATAAGGTTGTAGTGAAGACTAAAAGAGATAAGGAATATAAATATATAAATCCTTCAGTATGGCACCCGGAATACAGTATAAATGGTAGCTTTAATTGTGCTACTCCCCCACTAAAGAACCTTACAAATCTATCATATATTAAATCAAGACCAAACTCTTCACCTTGGCCCCCAGAGCCCTGTGTAATATTATACAAAATACCATTCTAGTCTTACCTCCCCGTCTTCCCCTACTGATAATGACTAAAGCATTTCTTTTCTTTAGATCTTTTATGATTTGGCTCAAGTGTGTCTGTTCTGCCTGGAATCTTTCCCCCTAAAAGCCTTCCTAGCCATCAATGCTAATAACAGTAATATAAATAACAGTAAGGGCTAACATTTGTTAAATGCTTACTCTGTGCCAGAGAGTTTCCTAAGCATATCATACATTATCTCATTTATCCTTATAACTCAGTAAAGCAGACATTATCTTCATGTGACTTATGAAAAAAAGAAGATAATCTCAGGTCATACAAGAACTAAAAAGAGGTCTGCTTAACCCCAAATCTCATGTTCTTAAATTAGACTGTATTGCTTACTTTAAATACTATTTCTCTCATGGAACTTTTTCTTATCTTTACAACCAGACGCAATCTCTTCTTTAATCTGTCTAGTACTTTAAAGGTACTATAGGAAACAGTCTAGGCTCTATCTTTTTAAAAAATACATTTAACATATCCTCTCTGGTAAAAATTAGCTTGAGGAAAGGGGCTATATCTTGTTTCTAACAATGGATTCTCAAATATGGGAATCTGAATTTCATCTAGCAAAGTTCCTAGTAACACTTTTCCAGACTGTGCCAAATTGTATAGATCCTAATCATAAAATTCAAAGTTAATAATCTGTTATGCCACAGACAATTCATTGGCCTCCAGGAAAAATTGTAACTTTTCACTTTTTAGTCTCATCATTCTTTTCTTAAGTTACTGACAAGCAGAGAAGTGTTCCTAACATAAACTTATTTATAACTTCCTAACGTGAGGGGAAAACCCCCCAAATATTAAAGAATTGGTAATTCCACAAAGAGAATCCGCCTACTACCTTGTCAATATCACCACAAAAAAAAAAATCTTGACCTTTTAAATTTTCTTGAATTTTGAAAGCTGTAATCACAAAGCATTATTATTAGTTATACATAGCATCCAAAAGTTATAAAAAAAGAGCCTTCATAGAAAATATATACACTGACACATAGGAATGTCTTACATGACATTACTTCCAAATTTTCTCATTTTCTGATTTCAGTGGCCCTATTTCACTGAAGTACTGTTCATTTAAAAAATCATGAAGCATATATGCAATATACAACCTCTCTTCAATATGCGGGCTAAAATGGTGCCAGGGAATATGGAAGAGCCTATAGTTCGACAGGCTAGAAAGATTTAAAAAAGAACAGAATAAAATTTAAAATGTACCACATTTCAGAGCATGAAAATGAGATTTTTGCTTACACCTAGAGAACAGCTAGAGCACTGTTTAAATACTAGCACTGACATCATTTCAATTGCCATATGTTAAGTGACTACAGAAACCAAGCAAGCAAATTGTGAAACAGCTTTATGTCTCTGCTTTATCAAAACAACAACAGCAGCAAACAATGACCATACAATAAAAAATGAAAAATATTAAAAAGTACCTTTTCCTCCACCAAGATGCAGTAAGGTTTGCCTCCTCACTTCCATCTTTAAAGTGCTTCTTAAGATCCTGCTACTGAAGGCTTTTTAAAAAAATAATGACCATTTTCTGACATTTCTATTTTATCAAGCATTCTTTTTCCTTTTTAAAGGCAAAATATCTAGAAATTTAATCTTTTCTACAAATGTTCCTACAATGGGTAATTTTCATAACTCCTGGTTTTTTTTTTTTTTTTTTCCTTCCTCATCTTTAATGCTTTCCTTACCATTTATCATTACCATCTTATGGAAAAAAGAATCCATAAGATGTCTTACTCAGAGCAGGCAGTAGACATTGTGACTACTTTCAAGCAGTGGCTATGTCAGTGTGGCACCTTTTTAGTGTTTGACATAGCAGTATTTATAACTAGATGTTTCATAATAGACTATGCATTGATGATGTTACTAAAGCAAATTCTTTTTCCCTTATGGTTAATTTGTAATACCCTTTACCAATACCGAGAGGAAGACATTAACTAAGTTCACAGCTAAGCATCAGATATTTTGAGATTTCCTTTTTCAAAAGACATAATTCCATACTATCAGGTAGTTGTATGCTGGTAGATAAACAACTGTGAATTCTTAAAAGTATTCGCACAAAAACATATACACTATTTAAACTTATAGAGAGCAGAAGGATATGTTTTCTTTTTCTTTTTAAATTGAGATATAGTTGACGTATAATAGGATGCATTTTCTAAAAGTAGTATACTTTTGTGAGAAAAAGGAAAATTTCGCTGTTGATCTACCTATGTATAATTTAAATACTTTAGCAAAGGCAGAATCTTATATATAGTATGTTTTCTCACCTCAGGAGCAAACATAGTCTCATAGGTAGGATTATACTGAACCTCTTTGACAGCAGGGTCAAGGTGAACTCCAGTCTCCAAATCTTCCTGAAAGAAAACCAAGTGAACATTAAGATCTGACAATTTTATTTTAAAACTATATTAAGGTCACACTAGCTATTTTAATACCAGTTTTATGATTAATGCCATATAATTAATAATTCTACTAATCAAAGACTAATAAAAGTAATATACATCAGTATAGAGGTTAGAATGCATGACAAAAATATTTTTCTTTCAAAAAACTGACTTTATCCCAACTGAACAAATCAGAAATTTCTAGATAAGTTAACACTACTCAAAGCCTTAAGAGTCCAACTTCTCTTTGTTATTAATTCAAAAGACCTGATTATCTGGTTCCAAATTCAGGAGAAGCACTCCTTTATTCAGCAAACCTTATTAGATATATACTCAGATGGCACTGGTTAGGGACTGCAGAGGAAACAAAAGGAAGTGACAGGGCCTAAATCTTCTATCGCCTCACTCCCCACAGGAGCCAGTGTGCTTCTTTTAATATTCGTCAGATTCCGTTACTCCTTTGCTCTAAACTCTCCAGTAGCTTCCGAACAAAAGATACAAGGATCATTACCAGTTCTCCTCAGAAAGTAAGTATGGTTCCCTAGGGAAGTTTTACAGGGCATTTTCATCTTACTGTCTTGCCCTTCACCAAAGCAGGAAACCTAGTTTCTATACTTCTCAAAGATAGTCTTTTGGGTATCCCTTAAACTTCCTTCCTCACTAGTTTCAAAATTGTATCTTTATCTTATCACGACTTCAATTTCTACTCCAAATTTTTATCTGCAGTCTTGACCACACTCCTGGCCTCTGGATCTACATATCTAAGTGCCTACTGAATATTATATGGATGTTCCACAGTATCACACTTGCTACGTCCAAAATAGAAGATATTACGCCATGACTCCACCCTCAGTCACAAATAATTCAAACACTGAGTCTCACTAAATTGACCTCTGAACAATTTCTCCAGCAACTTTACCCCCATCCTCCCTTCTTCACATCCCGGCCCCTACTATCCTAGTTCAGGGCTTCATCATATCTTGTGTAGTCTTATACCTCCTTATCTGGTTTAATATATCTCCACTTTTGTCATAATTGACTAATTGCTGATTTTTAAAACTATCACGCATTTTCATGCTTTCTGTGCTATTGGCGATGTTACTGTCTTTGCATCTTATGCATTTCCTTTTGTTATCTGACAATATGTCATCATCTTATTTTCCTTGATACCGTCCCTCTTTCTGGCTGAGGCAAACTGTTTTTTCGTCCACAGTCCTAGGGAATGTTTTATATAATGCCTAATGGCACCTGTGATATTGTATTATTTGTTGCACATGACCTTTACTTACATTTTATATCTTCACTGCCTAGTAGAATGCAGGGCACTTGGCGCATGTTCAATAAATAATTGTTATATTAAACTGAAGAAAAGTCAAATCCATAAGGAAATTAAATAGAATGAAGGCTGACCGAAACCACTGAATTTGGCAATGATATCACTAAAGACATTTGCCAAAACAATTTTGATAGTGGGGTGGAGGTATGGGAGGCCAGGTATAAGAGGAAGAGGTATAACTGAGGATTTAGAAAAACAAGACAGTAATAATTTTTACTCTTTCAAGACATGTGGTGATAAAGAAGAGATGGGATAACAGATTTAAGGATTTTCAGGGTGAATTAAAGTTTGTTTTTTTTCCCCTCTTGTAAAAAAAGACTAGGTCAAAGATTTAGTCAATCACAGACTAAAGAAAAGGAGTGAGTAGGGAGAAACACATGAAAAGGAAAGGATAATCAAAAGGGTGGTTATCTTGGAAGAGGTGGGAGGGGAGAATCCAGGACATAGTTGGAAGATTAGCCTCTGAAAAGAGAAAGCTCTTCTTTGAGATGAAATAGAGATGATAGAGACAAGAACAGGTGATGAGTGACAGATGTTTAAGCTGGTGGGAGATGCTGGGAGTCATAGTTGGTAATTTTCTTTTCTTCATGTAGTTAGGGGCACAAGCATCTTCATAAAGCGAGTATGGTAATTCATATTCATTTGTTCGGTCATAAATATTGATTGTGTGCCTATTATGTGCCAGGCACTGTTCTAGGCCCATAGAAATAGACAAAGATCTCTGCCGTTGTGGAGCTTATATTCTAGTAGGGGACTGAGAGACAATAACCAATAAGTGAATTATATAGTTTGCTAGAAGAGGGCAAGTGTTATATAAAAACAGTACTTAACATTACTTTAAAGTCAAGTGCCAGGACCAGGGTAAACACATTGTCTCATATAACCCTTAACAGTATCTCTCTAAGTATTAGTAAGATTAAGTCACTTACCCAAAAGTACTAATAGAATAAATGAGAAGGGGAAGAGTAACCACAATGAACCATGTTATAGAGACCCAATTAGCAACAAACAAAAAATGGCTGGCAGAATATCAGTCAGGATTCTTAACTGCAAGCTGCTGAAACTCTCACAGTCTAATTAAACAGTATTGAATCCTGAGTTTCTCATAGCATTGCCAAGAAGAGTGGAAAATCATCTTAGGGAATTAGGCAGAAATAAAGGGTGAGTATACAGATGGAAACAACTCTAAATCAATCATATCAAAAACCAGTCCAGTGAGGACAACAGTTCACTATTACTGAAAACCACTGCTAAACTGTTACCTGCTACTGGATGCTGCTGTTAAAACTACTAGTTTGAGAAACTAGATAATGTTGGTCACCACTGCCACTTAAAAATATTTCCTTGTTTCTTTGTGGATTAATTTTGGATTAGAATTGAGGTGGATGCATTTGGCTGACTGAGCCCAAGCTACAGTCCTGAGCCTTAGCTGAAAGGGAGCAAGGAGAATGAGAATCTGGGATTTCATTTCTGAAGGTAGGGGACAGGTAGGGATATTCTTCCCATTCAGACTCTTTAGAAAGGGGGTTCAAATGCTGGGCCACCTAAAAGAGGATACATAGATATTACCCTAGAGTGCACACCAGAATCTTCACTCTCTTTCCTAGGGCTCAGTAGCAAAACCCAGTACTATAAAGTTAAAAGGTTATATATAAATCGCTTATGCTGCATAAAAACTAAATTAAATCCTTCATTTCTTAATAGTCAACGCCTAGTGATAAACTGCTTAAGATCCCAAGAGGCTTAGACACATTCATACCTCGCCAATGGGTTTTATAGAATACAGTTGCTAGAATCACTTTATAATATGATTTACTAGCTCTTTCCAATGAAGGTTATTCTAAATTTGAATTATTTTGAACAGAGTACCGTGAGATACCAGGTTTTAAATTCAAAGTACAATTTTAAAAGAATTACTTTTTATATGAGCAATGGTGGCAACTAATAAAAAAAAAATATAACTAGCTCTCAGTCTCTGGATCCTACCAAAATCATAGGACAAATTGAACATTCCTTCAGAAAATAAAGTTATTAATTTTACATTTAATTAGAAAAACCTGGACAACACCACAACATTGTTTTAATACCCATCAGTAGTTCAATAACAATTGGGCATGCAATTGAAATTACCACAGAATTACAAAAGATTTCTATTCAGTTTTAATTATACATAAAAATTCAAGTGCAGTAAGTGAAAGGTACCCTATAGGTCAAATAAGTTTATCTTTTGTTTATTCAAAGAAATTTGAGAATGAAACTAAGTAATATTTACTTTCCAGTTCTTTATACATTTCTTACTATTAAATAAGAAAATAGATGTGAAAGCACTTTATAAACTATAAAACAGAACACAAATATTAATCTTATTATAAACTACTTTTCAATTTATGGTATAGTTTTTTCCCCCAGAAAGCAGAAACAAATAAACTTCCTAAAATGGGAGGGTAGGTGAATGAGATGAGAATAGAAATTCATATAAAGATATCCTTTGAGTTTGGCTCTTAACAAATGCAGAGGAAAAAGGCAATCCATTTGAAATTTACCATTTAAGAAAGATAACCCAAGAAGTTTCGAAATGTGCTCAAAATTAAAGGCAGAATTTTAATTTTATGCAGGTTGGCTATGTTAAAGCAAGGAATACATTGGGCGAAAAGCAACACAGTCATTGACAGAAATGAGAGAAAGCAGGTCTGCTTTCATTTTTTTAACTTTAAAGTTGATTAGCAACTCTTGTAACCCAACAGGGCCCATTACATGATTTTCAAAGTGCAAAATCTGACAATGTTGCATCAAAAAAATTTTTTAACTAGAAAAATATTCATTGCCATACACTGGAGAACACAAATATGTTTAATTGGGGTTTGAGAGTAAGATAAAAGGGAATAGGACTAAAATAATATGTGAAAAGAACTGAGAACTTCCCAGAAATATTGAAGACTCATATTCTAAACCAATCAATTCACAATTAAAGAAGCCCAACAAATTCTGAGCAGGACAAGTAAAAAGAAATCCACACTTGTGTATCACATAATGAATATAAATAATAAAAATATATTCCAAATAAAAGGGGGTTGGGGACAAGTGTCCTAAAAACAGTCAAAAGAAAAAAAGCCCAGCTATACTGACAGCTGTATCAGTAACGATGAAAATCCGAAGACAGAATATTTTTTGCTGAGAGAAAATAACTGTCAGGTAAGGAAACTAAACCCAATGGAAATATCCTTCAAGA
>NW_006494612.1:5756769-5761787 GCF_000325575.1 Pteropus alecto | reverse complement strand
GAGTGTTAAATAAAAACATTTTAAAGATAAACTAAAACTGAAAGCAGTTGCCACCAGTTAACCCTCACTAAACAACATCCTAACATATGTGCTACAGAAAACCTCTTGCATGTGAGATGCAAAAATCAGCATCATTCGCTGTCATCTTTTGAAGCTTAAATACATATAAAAAATATAGGACAATAACAGCTAAAGTAGGGGTGGGAAGATGTGAATAAAAGTGAAGTGTTCGTGAACTATTCAGTAAGAGGCAAAGATGTTGATTAATTTAAACATGTTTTAATTTCCAGGAGTAACCACTGAAGGCATAATTTAGAAATGAATACAAGAACGAAATGATAAAAAAAAAAGTAATCAATCCAAAAGAATGGATGCTTAGCATACTAACTTTCTGCCTTCTTTTCTACTACATTTAAGACTATACTTAAATATTGCTATGGCTGTACCTTACAAGTTCCGATGAATGTTATTTTTCCTTATTCATAATATTTTCTTTTTTTTTTTTTGGCCCATGGGTTACTAAAAAGTACAATTTCATAATTTTAAAATACCAGAATTTTATAGTTATCTTTTTGAGGCTGATTCAGCTTAGATGCATTGTGGTCAGACAACATGGTAATACGATTTAAAATTTATTGTGACTCATTTTATGGCCTAGTTCAGGAGCCCACAGTCTGTTTTTTGTACCAACAAGCTAAGAATGGTATCTACATTTGAAAGGGCTGAGGAAGGAAGGAGAAAAGGAAGATGTGATAGACTGTATGAGGCCAGCAAAGTCTAAAATATTTACTATCTGACCTGTACCAAAATTTGCCAATCCCTGACCTATGGTCAGAAAAACAAATTGTTTTATTAGTGTTTGAAAACGATACTCTGCATTGAGTGCTATGTTTTTTACCCCCTTTAAATTGTTTTGTTGTTTAGATTTTCTGTATCATTATTGATGTTTTTGCTTTTTCTATTAATTATTGAGAAAAGTATATATTAAAATCTTCTGTGATTGTAGACTTGTCAACTTCTTGTAATTTTATCAACTTTTGCTTAAATATTTTGAGCTTAGATTACTGGGTGCATACAAATTTAAAACATATCCCTCTTTGTGAATGACCCTTGTATTCAGGGAAATGGATTAAAAACATTGCAAAAGTTTATACTCTGCCAAAATGCTTGCTATTAGTCACAATACAATTAGTCAAATACAAACGAATATATTTATATGTTTCACATCTCCTCCCTTGGTCATTTTTGATATTGTTTCATTAACTATGTGCAAGGTTTTTAGTGGGTTTGTTGTTGTTTTTTGTTTTTTTTTTCATATAAGCAAGTGCTGGTTCACAGACTAGTGATGATCAATGTCCCTTACTCTATCATCATAGAACATAGATTGCTGGGGCGGGAGGCGGAAGGGTCTAGCCCAGCTCTGCTTCCAATGGACCTCTGGTACCTTAAGTAACCTTTCTGGATTTTCTTGACGTCATTGAACTAAGTTCTAGAGTCATCCCCCTCACCTCCACTCCATCAATATACATTGATTCTCAATGTACATGCTTTTCAAAAGACTTCTTTTTCACTTATTCTTTCATTCTTTTTCTCACTAAATATATTTCCCTTAATCTTGTATACTAGGCATTGGCGACATGAAAGCTAACAATGCAACTATCTCTGGTCCCCAGGGTCTCACAATAGTCCAGGGGAAAGAAAAAGGTTAACAAATTATAGGAATGTGGCAAGTGCTAGAGCTGAAGTACGAAAAGGTGCTAAGGTAGAGAGAAGAGGAAACATGTGCAGGAGACTGAAGGACAGTATAGTTTGGTTGGGGGGAGGGGAGAGGGAAGGCAGGAGGCAAGGGATTTCTAGGTAGAGACTAGTATGGGAAAAATTTTGAGATGAAAAAAGAAGAGAAGTCTTTTGAGCCTCTGTAGAGAGTTCAGCACGGGAGAATAACAGGCCTCATATGTTACAGAAGGAACTTTGTAATTACCCAGTAGGCAACACAGTGTCTTTTGGCAGGGAAGTGATGATTACCACTGAATTTTAGAAAGATCACTCTGGGTGCATTGTGAAGAAAGAATGGGGTATGAAACTGGGAGATACAAAAAGAGGAGGTAGGAAGACTAGTTAGAAGGTTATTATCATTGTTAGAAGAGAAATGATAAGAATCTGAACTACATGGTAACAGTAGAAGAGGAAGGAGAGATTTGATAAACATTACTGCATCACAATGGGCAGGACCCACTACCCAAAAGTAGGGGTTAAGAGAAAAAGTCAAGTCAAGAATGACACCGGGTAGAAGGAGGGAAGATATGAAGTAAGGCTGTGTCAGTGAAAACAGAGTGGAAGAAATTGATTTGAGAGAAATTAATGAAGCAGAAATGTTAAAACCATCTGAATGACTACGTTCAGGTGCTGAGGAAGAAGGAATAGAAAGAGAAGACACCTCTATTCTTGGCTTGGATTAATGGATAGGATCATTAATCAAAATGAGAAAAAAAGGTGAAATGGATTTTGAGGGGAAAAAATGCATTAATTTTTCTGCACACTGGACTGGAGGTGCCTCAGAACCATCCTGAGAGAAAAGTTTAATAGTTCTAGAGCTAGCAAGTTTACAGTTGGAAATAATAAAGATAGTGCGCCTGGCACTGTGCGAAATGCTTTATATGCTTTATGACGTCTTACAACTCCAAGAGTTTTCCCAAGAAAACTAGGCTGCTTTGCATTGAGGAGAAAATGCAATGAAGTGAGAGAGCTCCCAAAAGCTGAGCTGTGAAAGGAATGAAATGAAGACTCAGGAGGTTGCTGAAGGGCTGTAAGGTTGGGGAGTTTTAAGCAGTCTTTCATACCGGCTGTCCATTAGTAAAAAGTAAAGTTCATAAATAACTCACTAAACACCTGTAAAAGATGTAAGTTATTAACATTAGACTTGAGAACATCTTAAAAACAAAGAAATTTCTGCACACTGCCTCCATTCACCACATCTTGAGCTTCTGATCACCCCTATTAGGCTCTACTGGGCCTATACTATTAACTGGTGGATGCTCTCCTTGGGCTTTAGACACACTAATCTTCCCTCAGTTCTTCAAACACACTAAACTCTTTACCATCTCAAGGCCTGCTGTCTCCTTTGCTTGGAAACGCTTGCTTTAGCTTGCACATGGCTGACTTCTTGTTCAAAGCTGATTTTTTCAGAGGATGTTCCTGACCAACCTACTGAAGTCATACTCCTACCTTATTCTCTACTGTAATATCCTATTTTTTTTCCCCTCACAGTACTCAAACTAATCTGTGACCACTTTATTTGCCCACATTTTATTTGCTGCTTATTCCACTAGAATGTATGCATCATGATGGCAAAGACTTGTTGGCCTCTGTATCTTCAGCCTTTAGAAAGATTTCCTGGTAAATGACATGTATTCAAGAAATGTTTGTTTAATGAACTATACAACCCAATTTCTCCCTCTATCACCTTTCTCATTTGGGATCATGCATACTGTTTCTTAAATCCAAGGCCTTTTCTCATTTTAAGGACATACATAATCAAAAGAGCTAATTAACATTTATTGCACTTTTACTATATACCAGGCTGTGTTATAAGCTTTATTTACATCATTTCACTAAATCCTCACAATAACCCTCTCATATAGATAGGTGCTTTAAAAATTATCTCCAGGAAACAGGAGGTTATATAACTTGGCCACACAAGTGGTAGAGCTGGGATCAGAATCTAGTTCTGACTTGAGAACAAAACAAAGTCAGCCCTTCGACTGACGGCGAAAACTAGTTTGAGAAGTCCTGAGTTAGCTTTTCCTATGTTCTAAGATTACATTTGCTCTATTCAGGCCACATCCTAATCCATAAATTCAGATTTCACTCCTTCCCACTTGATTTCTGATGGCCGGAGTCAAGAGCGGGGAGCAGTGGAGGGCTGTCCTGAACTTCCAACCCCCGACTTCTCCCAAGGAAAATGCATGTGGGAAGAAAAGATCCAAGAGAGTTAGTAACTTACCTCCCAGCACTGAGGAAGAAGTAACCTGGGGCCATACAAGCGCTGCCAGATTTTGGAGCAGAAGCCAATTCCCGCACCGCAAAAAGGCAAAAGCGCTTACCTTAACTGCCACCTCTGGAGCCGAGTCCACCGCCACTACCAGAGAAGGCTTGTCAGAAGCTGATTTAGTCAAGTGCATGAGGGAGTCGGCAGCTGGCAGCTGACACCGTCCACCCTCACTGTCCGAGTCCGATTCGGATCCTGAACCCGAACCATAGGAAGCAGCCAGAGAGGCAATAGCAGCCGACATGACGGCAACAGAACTTCGGCGAACAGGCCCCGGCGGAAGAAGAAGCGGCTCCCAGGTCCTGACAGATTGCTGCGATACACATATACTTTCTTTGTTAAGAAATCATTTATGAAATTTTAAACAAATTAATTACATTAGAATAAGTACAACATAACTGAGGACTTGGAAACATTTGTCTAGGGACATAGAGAGAATTATAATAGCTTATAATTTTCTGGACCTTTTAGCTAGATTAAAGACTACGAATTCCTATATATCTTGCGGCCTCCAAGTCCTGCACTCCCGGCGTGCAGCGCGACGAGAAGTGAGAGAGGCACAATGGGAAATGTAGTTTGGAGTGAGGGGGCGGGGCGGGCAGGAATCTGTTTGACCCCGCCCCTGAGTGGATAGTTCATTCAATTGGCTATCATCTTCCCTCATTCCCTGGTTTAGCACTGTTCTCTCCTCCCCCTCCCCCAAACTGAGGATTAGGGCAATACCATAAAACCTCAGAAAAGGGGGGGGAAGATTGATTTTTCACCCCGGCTGCTGGGTGAGTGGGCGGAGGCTGTGTTTCCCACTACCACTGCACCTAGGCACTGGAAGCTGAAGAGGACAGCGAGAATCTTAAGTTGGATGACCCTGACTGGCGGGGAATAGCCTCTGGGAGGAAGAATGGGAGGTTAGGTGACCAGAGTGCAGCGGTCCCCCCCTGCTTCGGGCGCGGGTCCCGGCGCCCAGTTGTGG
>NW_006494612.1:5725532-5756635 GCF_000325575.1 Pteropus alecto | reverse complement strand
CCCGTGGCCCGCAACCTCGGCCACTGCTCGGATCGGTTTCTGCTCGGGTGCCTGTCTTTCTTGGAGGCTCTAGGTGGAGTCCCGGGAGCTGAGGGGGACCGGCGGCTGCCGCCGAAGCATGAAGAAGGGGTAAAGCAAGAGCCCCCCAAGGTTTCACGGTGAGCACGAGTCTCTCAGGAACTGTTTTTTGGGGGGAGGGGGTTCTGGGGAGGAACTCTCCCTCACTGGCCAGAACGGAGAATGTGGTGTGTGTGGAGCTCTAGTCCCGCAAAGGTTACGGGGATGGGCGCGCCTCCCCCGCGACAGCCCCCACCCCCATTCGCCGGTTCCCGAGCTCCCGCCGCCCACCCGCCAGCCCGGCTGGGAGCCGAAGGAGAGGGCAGCCGGCGGGAGCGCTGGGGTCTGGGTTGCAGGGAGCGCCCCAAGGCTTCTCTAGGTGGGGAGAGACTGCCGGTCTCACCTGAGATGCCACCGCCTGAGCGCCCCTGCCCTGCACCCACTATCTGCCCTCGTGCGTCCTGGCTCTCGGAGAGGCTGCAGCACGGGTGGCGGAGAAGCCCTTGCACTACGTGCCGGGGGCTCTGTAAAGCAAGCTTAGGCGTTTGCGTGTTTGCGCCGCGCGTCTATGTCTAGAGACATCACTGTAAAGCGAGTGCGGGGATCCCTTTCTTCGCTTGAAGAGGAGGCGAAGCGGGGCGGTTGCCTCTGATGCCTGTTAATGGGGGATGCCTCCGGCAGAGTTAGGGAGCCGCTCACTCAGCTCCGATGTCGGCAGGACTCGCCCATTGTGCCACTCAGATAATTATTCAACTATGCAGCATCCATTGCACCTTTCCCATTTTTCTTTTCCCCTTGCTACAGCATGCCCCCTAGCTTCGGTACTCTGAAGCCTTTTGCACTTGCGGATGATGAACTGGAATAATGATGAAAAAAAAGCACATCTGACCTGAACGTTCACAACCTGTCCTATAGCCGATTAATTAACTAATCCCTGGCTAGACTAGGTACTTTAATACGACTTGGTCTAATCCTATCCATTTCTGTACAAGGCGTGCCTTGGATTATATTTTAATTTTTTCTTTGATCTTAGATTCACGTATTAGCTAAGTCTTATTTCTGTCCAGTAATTGATGTAATTGATTTATTGGTTATTCAACCCGTCTGATGTTCTTAAATTTAAGTTGTATGGTAGGTAACTTTCATTTTTCTAATTGTCAATAGATAGCACTATATCAAATATAAATGCAGTTTCAGTCTTTGAACTCTCAAGAACAGTTATTCTCATGCTATAAGTTTCTGTTAGGAAAAGTATTTTTATTTATGTCAATATTTAAATAAAGTACATGATATAAAATTTCTTAAGTTTTGAATAAGAAAAGTTTTGTATTTTTCAGTAACAGTATTTGATTGCGAATCATAGCCTTCTGTTGAATGAAAGGAAGCATTTAATATTTAAGATGAGGTTTTACCTACCGTAAAATTTAGACAAGTTTACCTAACTTGTCTAAATTTTATTTTTTATTCATTTCTTTTCTTTGCAATATCATGTATTTGTTACAGATTTTTTTCTTATTTTTCTAACTTTTGTCTTCAAGGATGTGTAAGCTCCAATTTTGCATGATTTACTGAAATATGAAATATTTTTTGAATACAGAAGAAACAACTGTTGGTTACTTGATTTTATGTTAAAAACTTTACATCTCGTTATTTTAAAATAAATGATTTATTACCAAGAATAAGTGTTTTCTTTTTGTTTTTGTAATCTTTTCCTCTTCAGCATTTCTTGTTTAAGCTTGTTGCCATACCCTCTTGATAAAACAGAATTGCACATAGTCATTGCAGAGGCAGTTGTTTTAAGGTACAGTAATTGTTTTATGGCACTTGGAAGTGGCGCACATATAATATAATTTGATGATGTAGGATCAGTTGCTTGGTTAGGAAATGACCTTGCAATTTACAAAATGGATACCTTTGTGCCTTGGTTTCCTTACATGTAAATGGAGATAAAATGCCCATTGATTCCACTTTGTAGTATGTGTAAATTCAGTAAAGATGTTTTCATAATGCTTTTAAAGAAAATTTAAATTTTTTAGCTAATGAATGATGACAGATATTTCAGTGTAAAATACAATGAAAAAATGTCATTGGGATTTTCTGTGGCATGTTAGAATGGCTGATTTACATTGACTTTTGCTTTGGAAAGGTATGGCTCTCAGTTGAATATTTCTCATCCATCATGAATTTTTAATAATTACAAATTTAATAGGTATTATACTTAATATCTATATGTACTCATAAATATAGGTATAGTTAATATTGATGAAAAAATTATATGACTTGGTAATAAGCAAGTAAAATTATTGAATTAAATTTTTGAAAAATAAAATCTCCAGAAAACATTAAGGCCTTTTTCATTGAAAAACTTGCAGTTGACACAACCCAAAATACATAGTTGTGATCATTTGTAAGGTATGATATGGAGCTATGTTATTAATCAGGTTTGTAAATAACCATATATTCAGAGATGGTATATGAATATTATATAATACTGTATTTAATTATACATTTTGCTTTTTTTCAGACTAGGTATCATTTCCAAGTACTTGATTTTCATTATCACAGTAGATAGTAGTTTTTGATTTCCTTATTGAAGGATTAACTCAGTTAATTTTCATAGCAAAAACTACTATTAAAATGTTGTTAGAACTTTTACTGAAACAGTGCTTTCGGTTAATTTGTGGGGACACTTCATATAGATGATAAGACTATTCAGTGTCCTTAAAATTACTATTTGTATAGTTTCTTTTTTGAGAATTTGATTATATTTTAAATGTTTTCTTAAACAATCAACTAAAATTCAGCAGTCATTACTTGGGTAAATACACTTACCTCAAGATTTTTCTAAGCTCCTTGATGACAGCAACTGACTTAATGCTTATTGTCATAAATCCAAAGTTGATAGCAGAGTGTTTAACAAATAGCAAGGGCTCAGTTTTGTTGTTGTTGTTGGACACATAAAATGAATGAGTTGTTGTTGGACACATAAAATGAATGAGTGAAGAATACCCATTTGTACTGAGTAGAAATTTAAAAACAGATTTATCAAACATAACTTTTAATCCATGAAACATATAACTTTATCTCAAAGAGGAAAAAAAAATTCTATTTGGAGGTTCTTTGCACTTTATTTACCTGTTCAGATATAATTCCTGTACCCACATGTTAGTTCAAAAAAACATGTGGATACAGGAATTATATCTGAACAGGTAAATAAAGTGCTAGCTATTATATAATATATAGATTGTAAACCTTTCATTTATGAAATGATAATTTTCTTTTTACCTGTTAAGCCTCCTTGCATGAAAATGTACATTGAAGGTTTAGATTTTTCCTAAATTAGATGAGTATAGAAATAATGTTTGATTCTTTTTGACTTACTTCGGTTTTCCAGTAAAATATTAATAAAAAGATGTATATAAATTGTATCTTGTGCCAAACGTGCCCAAATGCCTAATTTTAAATGACCCCTGAGGTGTGGAGCTTTTTATAAAATGAAACTTTTTCTGAAATGTGTTTTTAGTGATCACATTTAGTTTATAATTTTGAGTCTTTGTGTATTGTTAGCTCCTAACTTGGAATGGGATTTTTTTATACTTTAAAACTTGTAAAATGGTTTAGAACTTGGAACTTACTTTCTCAGAAACAATATGCTTAGTGGTTAGATTTGCAGGTAGCCTACCAAATTTAACCAATAATATACTTGAATTAAAGGCTTTGGCTAACTAATAATACTAGAAAAATTTAAAATTATATTAAAATTGGTATGTGTTATATTGAAAATATCTATAATACTGTGTACAGTAATACCTCTATGAGAAAATCGACTGATTCATAATCTACCTTGAAATGCTAGGAATACATTTCTTTTGTGTTAGACATGACATTATTAGGAACTTGCCCTCTGATACCCACCCATTGGACCTGGAGAGGAAGAGGATCTTAGTGTGTATGGCAGTCTTACAACATCTGGGGCACAGGTCAGAGAATGAGAGAAATCTGAAGGAGCTAGGATCTTCTATGTGATGTATGTAAATCATATAAGTCATTTTATCTCACAAGCAAGGGTTCGGTTTTCTCAGAACGTTGAAGTAGATGGCCTCTGTGATTCCTTTCACTGACATAAAATTCAGAGGCACTTAGAAGCACAGTATAACCCTTTTTTTCTGAGAGTTCATTTTCCCTTTCTAGTATTACTCTTTATATATTTCCTATCAGGGAATTTCTCCTTTCTGGATCTACCTCTGAAAAGATTATTGTCTTAATCTTCTCACATACCTATTCTTAGAAGCTAGACTTCTTAGGTTTTTAAAGGAGTGTTTTTATTAGGGTGGTTTTATTTATTTTTTTAAATTTTATTTTTATTTTTATTTTTTAACTCCCAGCACCACCAAGAAACAATTAAGATGATTTCGTTTTCCTATTTTGAATTACCAATAGCCTATAAGTAAAGTCAAGGTATATTTTATTTGGAGAAAGTTCAAATACAGTGAATTCTCCAGAGAATTATTTTTATAAGGAAAAATATTGGAACTGTGGTTGTGTAGCAGAGGTCTCCAACCTCTGGCCACAGATTGGTACCAGTCCGTGGCCTGTTAGGAACTGGGCCACACAGCAGGAGGTGAGCAAGCGAAGCTTCATCTATTTGCAGCCACTCCCTAGCGCTAGCATCACTGCCTCAGCTCTACCTCAGGTCATCAGGCATTAGATTCTCATAGGATCACTGATCCCTAGTTCCAAAAAGGTTGGGAACTGCTGGATTGTAGTGGGTGTATGAAGGTGGAGAGATGTAATGTGGCCTTGGGGTACAATTGTCAGATAATACATGGAGTATCTTGAGTTTTTATTTGCTAAGTCTGGCAGCCTTGCTTTCGAGTGCTGTAGAACTTTGGGCATGGTAGGAGTTTGGGTGTCTTAGGGTTGGAGGCAAAGTGAATATTTTTGGAATTGAATGGTTGAAAAGAACAGTGGAATAGAATACAGTAATCAAAATTTGAATTGTTCTAGGAATTTGGGATGTAGATTGCTTTAAAATAACACTCTAACAAAAATATGCTGTACACTGCCCCCTGGAGAAACAGAATGGCTTCCCATGTGACTGTACTGCTCCTGACTCAATAGTGGCACCAGTAATAATAATAGTACCATTTTTTGAGCACCTATTATATGCTAGGCACTGTACTAGGCATATGTGGTGAAATCCTCACAACAGCCCCTTGAGGAGATATAATTCTCATTTTTATGAGGTGGAAACTTAGCTTTAAGTTTAGACTGCTACAGAATCTTTCACAATACTAGCTAAAATTTAACTGCCTAGTCTCTTATGGTTATTCCTGACTCAAGCTTCCTTTAGATATAGGAGAAAAATGGAGTTTTTTGATTTACTTGTTAGGTAGCAAAACTGGAGATATGTGTTGGGAATTGGTTCCAGAGTTCAAGCCACGTGCAGAGTACTAAATTAGTGTACCATTAAAGGAGTTGAATGAAAATGGCTGTATCATATCCTTTTGATGAGAATTCAGTTATTTTGCCAGTAATTTACACAGTTAGGTTTACTGCATTGATTAGTAGAGAATCTAGTACTTTGCTTTAATATAAAGATGATCTCAAATCTTAACTGATTTGTTGCTGTTACTAGAAATAGAGAAGTTCAAAGAATGGGTAAGTTTTCTTTTTTGGGAGAGTGGGGAGTATTGATGATGATGAGTTTGATTTTGGAGATGTTGAATTTGGATTAATAAGAAATTGTGTTGCTGTCTGGCAGACTGATAGCACAGGACTAAATATTTACAGGAATGTTGGGGTTGTTTATATAAGTAATTATAGTGATAGTTCGAGATTCTGGAAATAGATTTATGAGAAGAGAGTATATAGAAAGAACTGGAATCCGTTGACTCCTGACTTAATATTTACAAAGTGAAATTTAAAGGGAAAACCAGAAGAGGATGTAGTAGATGTGATCAGAGAAGATATCTGTGTTGCATTCTGATATGTCTGTTCTGTTGGGACCGGGGGTAAGATCTTGTGGTTTGGAGCAGTGTTTTGAAGAAGAATGTGAAATGCTAGTGAGGTAGGCAGGGAAGCAAAGCCAAAAGTATATTGATGGTTTTGAAAATAGAGGAGAATTAAAGGATTCCAGAAACTTGGTAAAGACAAATACATTTTATAATACGGAATTGGATTGATAGGATAGAATATTAGGTCTGAAAAGGGATATTTCAGAGATGGAGTTCTTAGAGATGGAACTTTTATTTAAGAGTTTGTTCAGATACTTGATGTGCTTAGTAATGGAAGGGAAGGTGCTACTACTCAGTCTTCAGGACTGGAAGTACTGACAGGGGAGCCCTCAGAGATCGGGTGTGCTTTAGAAAGTCTTGTTCTAGTCTGTGCGTGTGTGTGTGTGTGTATGCTTCTAACACTTTGGGGTTGGCAGGCAGTACAAGCCACATCATTTGAGATAGGAATCTTGTAGGCATCAAAGAGGTCATGCATTACTAGTGAGTGCTTAATTATAAATGTATTCTGTCTTACTTGCAAAAATAAGTCTTTTTATTGTGATAGAGGCAGCCAACAACTGTACCTCATGTATAGATTAGTGTTAATATCATAAAAATAATTTTCATTGTCAGTCTAGTCATGGAAATAAATGGAATAAAGCATGTCTCTTAATGATGTGTATGTAAAGGACTCAGTTTCATTCATTAGCATTAAAAAGAAAATGTAAATTTCTTTTTTTGTAATGTTACACCAAGTACAGAAAGATGACTTTAATAACCTGTCATCAGTTGAACATGAATTTTAAAATATATTTCTTATAGTAGGGATGGATTTATGAGTTCTCCAACTAATTTTAAATTCATTAAATTTGCTGGTTAAAATAGTATTTTCTGTAATAATCTTATGGAGTCTTTTTTAGGGTAAAATGAGATAATTGCTATAAAAAGTGTTTTGAATCAGGTCTAGATTAATATAAGTTACTGTTATAGTCCCATGGGACCAGGACCATAGTTAAGGCTCTGATTTACATTTTAATGAAATATTCAGTGTGGTATTTAAATGTTTCTAATATAATAAATGAGTAGAATAAATATTTGTTTTGGTATTCATCAATTTAGCTTTATTATTTTTTATCTTTAAGTGACTCTCTCTACCAGGAATATTGAATTTAAACTAAAGAAAGATGGTGATGGTATATTGAAAATTTTCACTTTTTTTTCTTCTTAATTTTTTTTTATTCAAATTTGTTTTTCATCTGTAGCTGCCTCCCTGTAGATAACTGTGGAATTATCTACAGTTGACTTTATTTTAGGATGACAGTGAACCGTACAAGTTCTTTAAGTTACATATAGATGTATATCTCATTTTAAGAAAATTTAATATGAAATCACCAATGAAGTCAATAGGGGTAAAAATAAGAAAAAGGATCCAAGCACTAAGTCTTAGAGCACTCTAAGATTTAGAGGTACAGAAGACGAGAAGAAGCCAGGAATTTGGTCTTCTGAAAGCCAAATTAAGAAAGTGATTTCAAGGAGTGAACAACTGTGTCAGGTGCTGTTAAGAGGTTGAGAGAAGAAGCCTGAGAATTAACTACTGGATATAGCAGATAATGGACCTGGATGAGGTAGTTTGATATAGTGTTGGAAATGAAAGCCTGAATGAGACACATTTAAGTGAGAATTGGAAGAGAGGAATCAGAACTCATTTGAGGAATTTTGCCATAAAGGAGAGCAGAGAAATCAGGGTGTATGTTTGGTGGGAAGCGGGTGGTGGTAGTGTAGATAGAGTGGCTGAAGGGAGAAGTGGGACCAAGAGAGATTTGTTTTTGTTAATTTTTTTTTTAAATGAATGAAATTACAGCATGTGTGCTGATAATACAGTAGGGGGAAAAATGGTGATACAGAAGAAAGAGAATAATTAATCTCTATTGCTTAAATAGGGTTTGGAAACTGTTTTGGAACTTTGTCACTATGTGAAATGATTTCTGTGGCGAAATTTTTGATTTTGACATCAGCAAATTATAAATGCCTAGTAACCCAACTTATCTACTATTTTATAGTTGTAGATTATTTTTAGTAATGGGATGGGAGTTGTTAAAGCCAACACCAGTTTTCCATTGTGATAACTGCATTTATTTTCAGGTTAAGAATAGGATTGTAATATGTTGACACAAGACAGCAAGGCTCACTGATCTACCTGAGTTTGTATGAATTTGCACTATTTTAATCCATTAGTGTTTAAGACTTTTTGCTTACATATTACTAGAAATATTTTTTAAAAAACTACCCTCTTGCACATTGAAGTTGATGTCTAATATCACTAGCATAAATTTAGATCGTGTATTTTTGGTAATAGCTTATAGAAAAGAATTTTATAACATAGGAGTATTAAAATAAGTAGTTAATGCTTTTTGATTAAATGGACTTTTGAGAGCTTTATTGAGATATAATTGCCAAACAATAAATTGTACAATTGGATAAGTGTTGATTTATGGATGCATTCCTGAAACCATTGTCACAGTCAAGATAATGACCCCCCCCCCCGCCAATTCCTACTTTTTCTTTGTATTCCCTGTATCCTATGCTTCCTAATCCTTCCACCAACCGTAATCCCTATTTTAGGCAACCACTAATCTACTTTCTGTCACTATAGATTACTTTGCATTTTCTAGAACTTCGTATGGAATCATGTAGTATATATTCTTTTTTTGTTTGGCTTCTTTCACTCAGCATAATGATTTTAATTCACTTACGTTGTCAAAACCATCATTAGTTCATTTTATTGCTGAATACTGTTCCATTGTATGAATACTGTTCTAATGAATAACACATTATTCATTCACCTGTTGATGGCTTTTTGGGTTGTTTTCAGGTTTTGGCTATTAAATACAGCTGCTGTGAGCATTCACATGCATGTCATTTTTGGACATATGCTTTCATTTCTCCTGAGTAACTACCTAGAAGTAGAATGGCTGAGTCATACAGTAGGCATATATTTAACTTTATAGGAAAGTGCCAAAGTGTTTTTCAAAGTTACCATGTCATTTTACATTTCTACGAGCAAGATAGGAGTTCAGTTGCTCTACATCCTTGCCATTCTAATAGGTGTGTAGTGGTATCTCATTATGGTTTTAATTTCCATTTCACTAAAGACTAATGATTTTGATCACCTTTTCATATGCCATTTGTGTATTTTTGTTTGTGAAGCACCTGTTCAAATCTTTAGACATTATCTATTGGATTATTTGTTTTCTAATTGAATTTTAAAGATTCTTTATTCTGGATATATGTGCTTTATCATAACATATGATTTACAAATACTTTCTCACAATCTGGATTGTCTTTATTCCCTTAACAGTGTCTTTCAAAAAAACAGATGTTCTTAATTTTGTTAAATTCCAGTTTAATGATTTTTTTATGGATTGTGCTTTTGGTGTTATATCTAAGAAATTTTTGCCTAACCCAAGGTCACAAAGGTTTTCTATTTTCTTCTAGAAGTTTTATAGTTTTACTTTCTACATTTAAGTCTATGACCTATTTGTACATGACTTGAGGTAAGAATCAAAGTTTTTGTTTTTTAAAATATAGGTATCCAGTTGTAGCACTATTTAAAAAATATCCCTTCTCTATTCAATTGCCTTTTGCACTTAAGTCAAAAATCGATTGACCTTATATGTGTGGGCTTACTTCTGAACACTTTATTCTGTTCTGTTGACTGTTTTTCTGTCTTCACACTGATACCACACTACCTTGAATAATGTAGCTTTGTCAGTACTGAAGTCTGGTAGTATAAATTCTCCAATATTGTTTTTCTTTTTCAAAGAGCTATGTATTTATTCTTGAATAAGCTTTAGTAGTTGTATCTTTCAATTTTAATTTGACACAAATTGTTTATAATATTCCCTAACTATTCTTTTAATTTCTGTGGAATCTATAGTGAGACCGTTTCTTTCATTCCAGATGGTGTTAATTTGTATCTCTCCCTGACCTCCATTAGCCTGATTTATCAGTTTAATTGATTTTTTTCACTCCATTATTTTTTCTGTTTTCTATTCCATTGATTTCTGCTCTCATCTTTACTATATCCTATCTTTTGTTTACTTGAAGTTAATTTGTCCAAATTTCAGATTAGGGACTTAACATTATGTCACTTTGGGCTCCTCCTTATTTGGATTTTGGAGTCACATCCACCTGGATTCAAATCCCAGCCATGCTACTTATGCAGTGTGGGATTGCTTATACTTTTTGTGCCTTAATCTCATTTATAAAGTGTAACTCCTTTCACAGTTTTTTTTTTTTTGTGAGATGTAAAGCATTTAGAATAGTACCTGATACAATAAACACTACAATTGGTAGCTACTTTTATTAAAAATTATTTTGATAAAAATGTGGATTCTGCCTCTCTTGACTTAATTCAACTTCTCCGACCGCCCTAGTTAAAGTACTTATTACTTCTTTGGATTAGTCACTGATCTGCTATTCTTCTGCCTTTCCCAGTTTGAATCATGCCTCCTGTCAAGTTAATCTTCCAATGTAACATCAGTCATATCACATCATTTCTCTGTTCATACTTTCAGCACAAGTATGTCTGAAAATTACCTTTTGTACTAGGGTTCACCTGTCATAGTCCTTTGTATCTTTGAAAGCTCTCATCAGATACTATATTTCATGAAGTGTTTCCTAATATTTAGCCTAGTTGTGGTCTTTTCATTTATTATATTTCTACAATTATCCTGTGCTTTTCTTATATCATTGGCTTTATACTCTTTAGGGTTATACAGGTCCAAAATTTTTTTATCTATAGTTCTAAAGTCCAAAAGGAAGTTGCTTTTTTTTTTTTTTTAAATCATTTGGTGGCTCTGGTGGGCAGAATAATGCGCCCCCCCGCCCCCCGCCCAAAGACTTCCATTTCTTATTCCCTAGAACCTGTGAATATGTTACATTACTTGGCAAAAGGGACTTTGCAGAGGTGATTATATTAAGAATTTTGAGATGAGATTATCTTGGATTATCCAGATATGCTCAATGTAATCACAAAGGTCCTTGGAAAGGGTAGGGGGGCAAAAGAGTCAGAGAAGGTGTGAAGGCAGAAGCAGAGGTAGAAGTGATGGGATTGTTGGCTTTGAAGATGAAAGAAAGCCAGGAGCCTTCTAGACAGTATCTAGAGGTTTGCAGATAGCTGGAAAAGGATAAGAACAGATTCTTCCATAGATCCTCTAGAAAGAACCCAGCCTTGCAGACAATCTGGCTTTAGCCCAGTGAGACTTCTGACTTCCAAAACTGTAAAATAAATTTATATTATGTAAGCCAGTAAGTTTGTGGCAATTTGTTACAGCAACAGTTGGAAACCAATATAGTGAGAAAACCTGACCTGAACTGATGTGAGGCTATTTGTGGTCTTTATTTATGCCAGTAGGTGTAAATATACATTTCACTATAGAAATAATAATGTTTGATTATAGGGTGCTGACCTAGTTCTTGCTGAGTGGTTACTAAATATATATATATATATACTGTATTACCTTTCTAAAGTCTGAGAAATTCTAAATTCTGAAATATATTTGTCCCCAAGGGTTTCAAAAAAAAGGATTTGTAGACCTAGAGTCATTTACACTAAATAATGTCTCTTTTCCTCTAAAAGTTATGTTACATGAGGGCAGAAATTGAGATTTATTACTCATCTCAGTGTCTCCTAACTTAATGACTTATAGGTAATAGGTGTGAAAACATTGAATTGACCTTAAGTTTCTGTAAACATTCTGGAGAGTATAAAGTTGGGGAGACCTGGGAACTGCCCATATCATCTCAGATCCTAGTGAGGGAGATAAGACATATATTGGCTCATGATGAGACACTATAATGTAAATGACATATAAATATTAGAAGAACTGAAGTAATCTGAGAAAGTTCCCCTAAAGATGACTTTTTAGCTAATAACAATGACCACTGTTTGTATAGCACTTACTGCAGTAGGCTTAGTATACATTATTAAATCCCCACAAAAATTTTATGATAAAATAAATGGTCAGAGATTTTAAATAACTCTCAATCCCAAAGGTGAGTAGATGGAGATCGGGTTCATTCTTTGAGAAGAGAATGGTATGAACAGAAGTCTGTGATTGGGTAGAAGACACATAATATGTTTAGAGAATTAGATTCTCGAGAGTATATCTACATAATACTGTAGTCAATCTGAAATATAGTTATTTGTTGAATAAAGTGTTAACTGTTAGTCTCTGGTTGCTGGGGTTTGGAGTGGATTTTATTTTCATATGTTTTACTATTTTCCAAATGTTTTTCAAGAAACATATATTGATTATAAAACCAGCAGCAGTAAATGTTATTTCACAGTATTAAAAGACAAGTGTGTTGTTTCTGAATATAGTTGGGAAAACACTTCATTCGATGCTATTATTCAATGTAATATTTTAGAATTAGCTTCCTAAATTTAGTTCATTATACTAATTTACATACTGTTTACTTTACGTGACCTTAGAAATTCCCTTTAACTGTCTGCAAACAACCATTGTTAAAAAATCTGTTTCAACACAGTTACTGCCTTTATGCTAGAAACAGTGAAATTCTGTCTTTGGAACTACACTGTACTGTCTTTGGAAATTAGTGTATAAATTTCATTTCTGTATGTTTATTTCAACAACGTAGTTTTAACCTGAGAATTGTGTCTGTAGAGAAAAAGAAGAGGTGAGAAAACCCTATTGTGAAAAGTCACACTAGCAGTGATGTGATTATCCCTGTGTTTCCAGTAGCAAACTGCTAATCCTACCTACTCCAGGCATATAGGAATTAGATGTTATTTGTTGGACTAGTAATAATCTAAGGTGATGGTAACAGGTACTTATTTTTAGGTAACAAATTTTATTTTCATGTCAGGCATTGACCCTGGAAACATTTTTGTTTTCATTCCCTGTGGTAAATTTAGTTTCATCCATTCTTCTTTTACTATTCACTTTTGTTAGAGAATAAACCAATATGGTGCCATGCAAAAAGTAAATACTGATTACTTTGAAAATTATTTATTTAATACTTACTGTGTAGCAAGCCGTATGCTAAATATTAGGACAGTAATGAATGAAATTGTTCTTACTCTCATGGAATTTATAGCCTAATAGGAAATGTATAACAAATAGACAAGTAAATACATGCTTATAAATTGAAAACATACTATTCTGAAGGAAACAAATAGGACATTATAACAGGATAACAAGGGGATCTATTTAAGAGGAGATAAGAAAGGCCTTTCTGAGCCTTGAGAAATGAAAAGGAGCCAGTGATGCCAAGAGGAAACAGTGCATACAAAGGCTGTACCTTGGAAAAGAGCTTAGTGTGTCAGGAAAGAGGGTGGTGTGACTGGAGCAACAGAGAGAAGGCTCAAGGTAAGGATGGAAAGGTAAGCGGGGTCTTATAGGCTACAGTGAAGGGATTATATTTAGAATAGAGAAGCTATTGTGAAGGGCTCTAACCAGAAGAAAGTACTGTCATAGCTCCTCTAAAAATCAGGAATGGACACAAGCCAAACGAGTGTCAGTTATAGTCTGATCAAGAGATGATAGCGGTTTGATCCAAGGTAGTGTTAGTAGAGCTGGAGAATTGTGGATGGACTAGATATATATTTTCAAGAGAGGATCAACCAAATGGAACAAAAGATGTGGGTGACGAATGGAGGGAAGAGTTGAGAATTACTGACATGCTTCTGACTTCAGCAATTAAATGCATATTTGTGAATATCTGTTATAGGTGACTCAATTTATTGAACTTGGGGTATTCTCATCAGCTCTTGCAGGGTTTGAATGTAAAAAATTAAAATAGTAGATCTCAGAAATTTTAAGGAGAGCATCAATAATGGGAAAAACTTTTTAAGTTTATCAGAGAAGACTATATTGCTGTATCTTCAATATTTATTTCAGTGACTGGCATAGGCAATAGGCATTCAGTGGAAATTTGTTGAATCAGTTCTTCCCTTTGAAAAGTAAAGTTCCCAGAATCAAACTGAAACAAGATGTCTTATGTGCCATGTAAACTACTTCTTTTTTAAGTTGACCACAGGTGATTTGGTAAGCTATATAGACTGTGCCAAAGTAATCAAAACTTACATCTCAAATTATAAGATAAAATATTTATGTGATAATATTTAGAGGCTACTTTATGGGAATGTTGTAGGAACACTAGGATATTGCAGTCAATTTCTAGGCAATTTAGGGTGATATAGTGGAAAAAATGAACTAAGTATGACCAAGAAAACCTGATTTCCAATTTTGACTCTGCTCTGTATAAGTAATAACAGTATTTTGGACTAGTTTCTAGCCTTTCTAAACTTTAATTTCCCCACATGTAAAATAAGAGTAGCCTATCTCTCTTGAGGACTTTTTGTAATGATTTAATGTAATGATTAAATACATAAAAACATACACATCTACTTATAAATAGCATTTAGCAAATACCTAGCACTTAGTAAGAGTTATATTTCCCTGAGCATTAACACAATGTCTAATGTATAGATCTGTGGGAGATTGCAAAAATGACCACAATAAGCAGCTCTTTGACTCTTCCTCCATCCTTTAAGTCTAGGCTTGCCTTATGAGTTTAGCCAGTAAACTCAGTGAAAGTAATGTTTTGTGAGTTTGAGCCTGAGCCTTAAGAGATCTTGTGTGTTTCCACATGTAATCAAGTCTAGGCTAGCCAGATGATGAAAGATCGTTTAGAAGAGACAAGCCATCCCAGCTGAGCCATCTACCAGGTAGCTATCAACAGGCACATGAGTGAGTCTGGCCAAGATCCTCAGAACTGCCCAGCTGAGCCTAGCCTAAATTGCTGACTCAGAATTGGTTATTTTCAGCTGCTAATTTTTGACGTTTGTTATATGAAAAAAGCCAACTGATAAGATCAATGTATAATAGAATTTATTGTAACGCTATTGCCAGATACTCAAAAAATTTACATGTATTTCTCTTCTAATTCTTAAAAATAACTTAATGGTCACACGAGTAGTATGATTGAATTTAGGTCTCCTTGACCCAAAGTCTGTACTCTCCCCACTATGCCATGTTGCTTCTCAAATGAGGTTATTTAGAAATGTTTTATAAATGTTTAAAAACCATGATTTACTGTAGATGAAGTTAATATAGAATATTAGGTCTTTTCAGATTGTACAGATAAATGCTCCAGAGTAGGGAAGTAAGGAGACCAAGCAGATACAGCCTTGGGGTCCTAGTGCTTACAGGATAAGGGTTCATACCAGGTTGTTCAGGATGCAATAGCAGCTTTAGTGACCAGGTTTTCAGTGTTTGTATTGCATTTATATTACCTAATAAAGGAGTTTTGGTTTGTCAGTGTCTTCCATGGGATTGTCCATTGTGGCAGAATTTTGTGCCATGTCACTTTATAGGTGATAGGCCTTCCCTATCTTGTCATATGTGGCTGCTTTTAGATCAGATACCGATCCAGTAGTTATGATCAGATTAGCAGGTTTGATTTAATTGAAGGCAAAAATAGTACAACTCATTAATTTTACTTTATGCAAAAATAATTTCATTTCTTCAGAACGGGGATTTTGTCCTGTATCTTATCTCTCACATAATAAACCACCCCAGATCTTAGTGGCTTAAAACAACCATTTTATTTGTTTATGATTCTGTAAGCTAGGAATTTGATCTGGGATCAGCTGAACAATTCATCTGCTAATCTTGTCAAGGTCACTCATATGGCTATAGTTATATGGCTGTTCAGCTGGGGCTGAATAGTCTAAGAGGATCTCATTCACGTGTCTGGCAGTTTGTTCTGGATATTGGCTGAGCCATGTATCTCCAGGAGGTGATCTGAGCTAGTCTGTGGAAGAGTTCTGTGAGAGCTATGAGGTCTCTTGGAAGTCATAGTGTCATTCCACCACATGATACTGTCAGAACAAACCACAAGACCAACCTATATTCAAGGAATATAAAGATAAGGTATTAAAGATTTGCAAAGAATTTTTAATCTGTAGGTCCTGAGGTACTTAAGGTTTCATAAACTGAATAATACTTGTGGGTAACAATGCACAGTTATTAAATAGCGCATAAAATTGGCTTGGGTTATTTGGTAGAACAAGCAACAGAGTCATAGCCCTGGGGGGAATGTAGGAGGTGATAAGAGGATGGAGACTAAGTCTTTTACTTTTCTTAAATGGCATGGAATAGCTCAAAGAAGTGTTATTCGTAAGGAATGGATCCTCACAGAATAGTCTCAGTTTTAATCTTTTTAGAAACAGATTGCATGCAAGTGGACTTTTAAAATTCTGAAAACTGGATCTCTTTTTTTTTTTTCTATCCTCTTTCATCTTTTAGTATAAAAAGGAAGTGAAAGTCAGTTGCCAAGGCAATTTAATTGAATGTACTTTTAGACTTAGGTATATAGATACAAGCATAAATGATTAAGATATAGCTGCATTTTAATTGCAGAATTGCTTCTTGCGATATTGTGATATAATAAGAAATATAGTTGGTCTTTGTCCCTGACTCCTGGTACAGAGCTCCTAAAACCCTGTATCTGGTTTTCGGAGTCTTAAAAACTAACATTCATATTTGGTTATTGATTATGTTCAAGACCAAAACAGTCTATCTGAAGGTTCAACAAAGCACTTTCCTACAAGCATATGCATAATGGATCTGTGGTCATGCAAAATAATAGTTCATGAAAGAGAAGGTGGCAGAAATCCAGATGACTGCTGTTCCCTTTCATTCAAATATTGTCCTTTAAAATGAAAGAAATTGCAATTATATTGAGATAGGGTAGCCCTTTACATTTGGAAGATTCCTTTATAAGAGATACTTTAAAAAATTTTTCACAAATAATAATGAACATTGTTGAGTTCTTATTTGCTATATACCAGGCTAGCCCCAGAAGTGGAGAAAGGTTTAAGTCCTTAGCAGTTTGTACATGGCAGAGCCAGTTTCAAACCAGAGTCTGAACATCTCTTCTATGGTCAGACTCTGTACTCCTAACCATTGTTGGGAACTGCCTTTTAAATTTCACAGATTAAGTACAACTAGCAATATTTTTGCTTGAGGATAAAATAAAAATGTTTAATCCATTCCTAGAGTATAAAATACCAATATTAGTTTATTATTTTAATAATGTATGTGACACTGAAACTGAAAGAGGTTTTTTTTCATGTTGGTTTTCTGTTGTCATTTTTGAGCCTTGCTTTCCATAGAATGAGGAAGCTTACTATTCTCATTGTAATCTGGATATTTTTTTGTAAAGTCTACTTTTGGTGTATAAATGCAACCTGAGAATGACATTAGCATTAAAAACATTATAATCTTAAATATCTTCAGGGTAAAAGCGTTAAGAAATATTTTGGTCAGAATGAGGAGAATTCAGAATAGAATTATTATAGGACATTATTTTTTCTCACTAGTAAACCCTCTTCATAGTCTTTTTCTCTGGTTTCTTGGTCCATGAAACTCTTTCTTTTCGTAAGCGTTCATCTGATTTTCCATTCCCCTTATTCTCTGATATTGACTTCTCCTGTTTTGGTTAATGGCATCTTATTATACCACCGATTTTTATTGTTTATTATTTATTTATTTTTATGGTGACATTGATTAACAAAATCCAGTAAGTTACAGCTGTACACTTCAATAATAAGGCATATATATATACACACAGACACACACATATATATATATATATTTACACTGTGTTCACCTCCCATAGTTAGATTTCTTTCTGTCACCACATATTTGACCCCCTTTACCCCATCTACCTACCCCCCCACTGATTTTTCTTATGAATGTTTCTCTTTTCCAGTTGTCCTCTTGATACCCTTTTAAATTTAATTTTGCACTACTACATACCTACCCTTCTCCTTTTATAAAAACTTGGCCCATCCATTTGACTTTTGTTGTACCTTGCTTCCTTTATTCCTAGAATTCATGCCTCTTGCTGGGAACCTAAAAGAGGAGGTAGAAGGGGTGCACAAGAGGTAAGTCTTCTGGAAACACTGTACTCAAACATTGTGCATCCTGATGTGGGGATCTTATTGAGTAGTATATTCTGATTGAAGTTCTGGAGTGGGACTAAAATTCTGCACCTCTTCCAGGTTCCCAGGTGACACTAATGCTTATGCAGTTTAAGGACCACACTCCGAGCACTATTGCAGAAAGTCTAAGCCAGAAGGAGGTACAGCAGGCCCTCAAATAATGTCATTTCAACCTTGATGAGATGCTGTAGAAACCTAACTCTAGTTTATATTAAGTAGCCTATGATACAATTGGTATTGTTATATGTTGTTTTGCTTAAAGTTGCAGAACTTATTGACGATGTTGGGAGGACTTGCTGTAGTTAGAAAAATATTGCTTTAAAGGAAACTTTCTTAAATGATGATGTTATTATAAAAGCTCTCTAGCCCTTTCCATCTATGCGAGGACACAGTGCGGGGAAGATGGCCATCTATGACGTAGGAAGCAGGCCTTCACCACATACTTGATCTTGGACTGCCTTGAGCTGCCTTAAGCATCTTAGACTTCCCAGCCTTCAACTGTGAGAAATAAATTTCCTTTGTTAATAATCCACCCAGTCTGTGGTATTCTGTTACAGCAGCTTGAATGGACTAAGACAGTAATTTGAGTAAGAGATAGAAGGGGGACAGACATCTGAATAGAATACTTTTGTAGTTTCAGTTGTTGCTAGAATTCTCTTATGACTTTTTGAAAATTGTGGTAAAATATGCATTTTATTTTATTTTAATGGTTAAAATAAAATTCTGCACCTCTTCCAGGTTCCCAGGTGACACTAATGCTTATGCAGTTTAAGGACCAATTTATTTTAACCATTTTGAAAATACACAGTTCTGTGGCATTAAGTACACTCACATCTTTTGTTACTTTTTTTTATAGGCTTTATTTTTTATAGCAGTTTTAGGTTCACAGCAAAATTAAACAAAGTAGAGTTCACACACACTCCCTCACCCCACAGGTATGACCTCCCCTACTGTCAACATCCTGTACCAGAGTGGTACATCGTTACACTCAGTGAACCGATATTACCACTCAAAGCCCCTCTCCCAACCTCTTGCAACCACTGATTTTTTATTGTCTCCAGTTTTGCCTTTTCCAGAATGTCATATAGTTAGAATCATACAGTATGTAACCTTTTCAGATTGGCTTCTTGCTCCTAGTAATATACATTTAAAGTTCCTCTATGTCTTTTCATGGCTTGACCGCTCATTTCTTTTTAGCACAGAATAATATTCCATTGTTTGGATATACCGTATTTCATCCATTCACCGCTGAAGGACATCTTAGTTGCTTCCAAGTTTTGGCAATTCTGAATAAAGCTGCTGTGAACATCCATGTGCAGGTTATTGTGTGGACATAGAGTTTCAACGCATTGCGTAAATGCCAAGGAACATGATTGCTAGATCATATGATAAGGTTTTGTTTGGTTTTTAAAGAAATTTTCAAACTGCCTTCCCAAGTGGCCAGTACACATCCTCACCAGTAATGAATGAAAGGTTCCTGTTGCTCTACATCCTTGCTAGCATTTGGTATTGTCAGTTTTCCCGATTTTGGCCATTCTAATAGATATGTAGTGGCATTTCATTGTTTTAATTGCAATTTCTAGTTACATATGATGTTGAGCATCTTTTCACATGCTTAGTTGCTGTCTTTGTATCGTTTTTTGGTGAAGTATCTGTTTAGATCTTGTGCCCAATATTTAATCAGGTTGTTTGTTTTCTTACTGTTGAGTTTCTGTATATTTTGGATAACAGTCCTTTTTCAGTCTTTTGCAAATATCTTCTCCCAGTCTATGGTTTTTCTTCTCATTCTCTTGACAGTGTCTTTTGCAAAGCAGAAAATTTTAATTTTAATAGTCAGCTTATCAATTATAGTTTCATATATCTGGTGTTATATCTGAAAAGTTATTGCCAGACTCAAGGTCACTAGGATTTTCTACATTATCTTCTAGGCATTTTATAGTTTTGCAGTTTACATTTAGATCTGTGATCTATTTAGAGTTAATTTTTGTGAAGAGTGTAAGGTCTGTGTTTATATATATATTTTTTTTTTTGCATGTGGATGTCCAATTGTACCAGCACCATTTGTTGAAAAGATTATCTTTGTTCCATTGTGTTGCCCTTGCTCTTTTGTCAAAGATCAACTGACTGTATTTATGTGGGTCTGTTTTTGGACTCTGTATTCTGTTTTATTGATCTTTTTGCTTATACTTTTGCCAATACCACACGGTTTTGATTTCTGTAGCTTTATAGTAGGTCTTGAAGTTGGATAATGTCAGACTTCAGACTTTGTTCTTCTTCAATATTGCATTGACTATTCTGGGTCTTTTGCCCTTCCATATAAAGTTCCGAATTGGTTTGTTGATAACCACAAAATAACCTGCTGGGATTTTGATTCAGATTGCTTTGAATCTATAGACCAAATTGGGGAGAACTGACATTTTGACAGTATTGAGTCTTCCTATCCATGAACATGAAATATCTCTCCATTTATTTAGTTCTTTGATTTCGTTCATCAGAGTTTTTTTGTCTTCCTCATATAGACCTTATATGTATTTTGTTAGATTTATAATTAAGTATTTTTTCGGGGGTGCTAATGTAAATATGTTTTTAATTTCAAATTCCAATTGTTTATTGCTGGTATATAGAAAAATAGTTGGATTTTATATATTTACCTTGTATCTTTAAACCTTGCTATTCCAAGAGGTGTTTTTTTTTTTTTTTTGGTCTATTTGGAATTTCTACATAGACAATCATATTATCTAGGAATTAAGACAGTTTTATTTCTCCCTTGTCAATCTGTATACTTTATTTCATTTTCTTGTCTTATTGCATTATCTAAGTACGATGTAAGAGAGAACATCCTTGCCTTATGCCTAATCTTGGCAGGAAAACTTCTGGTTTCTCACCATTAAGTACAATGTTAGTTCTAGGTTTTTCATAGATTTTCTTTACAAAGTTGAGGAAGTTATCCTCTAGTTTTAGTTTGCCAAGAAGTTTTATCATGAATGTATGTTGACTTTATCAAATGTTTTTTTCTGCATCTCTTAATATCATGTGATTTTTCTTTCTTAGCCTGTCGATATGATCGATGATATTAACTAGTTTTCAAATGTTGAACCAGCCTTCCATTACTGGAATGAATCCCAGCATAGTTGGTTGTGGTGTATAGTTTTTTTAATACATTGATATATTGTTGGATTCATGTTGCTAATTTTTGTTGAGGATTTTTGTATCTCTGTTCATAAGAGATGTTGGTCTGTAGTTTCCTTGACATATCTTTGTTTCTTGTTTTAATGTAATACTGGTTTCATAGAATTAGTATTCCCTCCACTATTTTTTGTTTTATGACTTTTGAAACAAGAAATATGCTGTCTGTCTGACATATCTTAGTTTATATCTTGCTTATTTTGAGAATATAATGAAAAAGTTAAAATATGATTAGGAAAGAGTAGACTCACAGAAGAATAATCATGAAAAAAATGGGAATGGGATGAAGCAGAATTTCCCTATGTTCTAGGACCTGTCACCACCCCCCCAAATTTTTTTTCATAAGTAATCATTCTTGATGAGTTCATATTACTTTTACTCTTTAAAAACATTTTGAATATATTTCCTTAAATATATTCGCTAAAGTGTCCACTAATCACTTCAGATATGTCAGTGAGACAGATTGAATTCTGAATTTCACCACTTGTACTCTTTCAAATTGCTTAATAATAAAGTTTAGATTTATTAAGCTCTGTTATTGGTAGCAAAGTCCCTCCTCCCTTTGTGTGTTTGGTTTTAGACCCCCTTTCTTTATTTGCTTGTGTATGAAATACATATTAATTGAAGACTTCCTATATGGGCTCTGTTCTTGCTGATATATGGTCCTTCCTTAGGGGTATGCCTAAGGCTAGGCCATGGTTCTTGCTTTTATGTACCTGTTCATAGAAGACAAAGTTAACATTGTTCATCATAGCAAATGAGAAATCCGATGCAGACATCTTTGTAATAATGCATTGAAAATGCATTAAATGTCATCTATGCAATGTTTTATTTTATTAGGCTTATAGGCAACAAAATAAAAACATTGAAAGATAGTTGAGAAAAAAGTGTAATTTAGAAAGAAGAGACTTAAGTCTCTGCCTATCAATCCATCTTTCTTGCTATCATTCAAACAGTTTATAGACTCTCACTTCCTCTAACATTTTTCCAGATATGAAAGAGGAGTGTCCACAGCTTCTCCTGAAATTTACTTTTGGAAGTCAAAAGAATCCCTCTCATTTTTCACTCCCGAGTGAACTCTTCACCCACCACCACTTCTCAGCATCCCCTGTCCCAGGTTCTTAAAACAAACTTATGCATATAATTTACCCAAGAAAAGCAAAAACATATGTCCATACATTCACACACAAACTTGTACAAAATGTTCATACTAACTTTATTTGTATTAGTCAAAAATTGAAAATAACCCAAATGTCTGTCAACAGATGAATGGATAAATTATGATACATCCATACAATGAAATACTACTCTTCAGCAATAAAAATAAGTGAATTGTGATATATACAACAACATGGATTAATCTAAAAATTATTAGGCTTAATGGACAAAAGGCAGGTGAAAAAAGTACTTTATGATTCTACTTATATAGAATTCTACAAGTTAACAAATCTGTGGTGTTAGAAAGCAAGTCAGTGGTTGCTTGTGGACATGGGTGGAGGGAGGATTCCAAAGGGGCACAGAGAAAACTGAAGGGATCACTGTGGTAATTTTATGTCGTTAAACTGAAAACTTTTAAAAAACTGATCAGACTTTAAACTCTTAAGTTGTGCAGTCTGTTAATATTCTTTTGTTGCTTAATGAGTTACCACAAATTTAGCTGATTAAAACAACTCCTATGAATTATCTCAGTTTTGTAGGTCAGAAATCTGGGTGTGTTTGGCTGGTTTTCTGCTTAGGGCGGAAATCAAGGTATCAGCTGGGCTGCACTCCTTTGCGGAGGCTTTGAGGAAAAATCAGCTTCCAAGCTCATGCACATTCGCATTTCCTTGCAGTTTTAGAACTGAGGTTCTTGTTTTATTTCTGACTTTCAGCCAAGCGTTGCTCTTAGCTCCTAGAGGCCCTCTCAGGTCCTTTCCAAGTGGCCCTCTCCATCTTTAAGCCTGCCATGGTGTACTAAATCTCTCTCATTATTTGAATCTCTGACCTCCTCTTTTGTTTTTGCTGGAGAAACCACTCTGCTTTTAAATGCTCATGTGATTAGTTAAGCCCATGCATATAATCTCCATATGTTAAGGTCACCTGATTATTGCCCATAATTATATCTTCAAAATCTTTCTAAACATGTAATATCATCATAGGAATAGCACTCCGGGCTAGAGATCTGAGCACCATCTTAGAATTCTGCTTATCGATGCAGTATATTGTCCTTCGATTATACCTCAATAAAATTTATACATATTTTTTTCCTAAAAACAGGATAGAAAGACAATAATAAATGTTTGCAAAAAAATAGGATAAAAAGACAATAATAAATGTGAGACTCAAGATGTAGATTTATTATTCTCACTGATTGCTTCAGCATAGCAGTTCCATGTCCAAGTCGGGGAATAGAATTAAAATGTTAATAGTGTGTCTCATAGTTTTTCTATATTTGTATTTTCTTTTACCTGTATTGAGAGGAAACAATAGAAAGGTGAAAATGTAACTAAGAATCAAACATAATAGAAAAGATGATTTTGTGAGTTTCATGAGTCCTTGACTCAAAATTGTGATTAATAAATACTGTGACTTAATATATATCTAAATTCTAAATTTAATATTCTAAAATTCCTATTTATTAAACTTATACAATAGATGAATTAGTATAGCTGCATACTTTGTTGATCCTGTTATTTAGACCAATCTTGGAAGTCTTAAAATGTACAGAATTCTTACATTACAAAATATTGTTTCTATAGCATGGAAGAGTTTTATCTACTCATTGTTTACTTTCCAGAAAGGATTAAACCAAGAATAATACACTTAATGTTTTATTATTAATATTTATTATTTAATGACTGAGATATTAGAAATTTTAAAAATTGATAGACTAGATGCAACTTTAGAATAAAATGTGATTAGTCTTGATTAGGTCTTTTAATCATTAGTGTACAATACCCAGTGTTAGCATCCCAGGGATAAGTCCTATTTGATCATGGTATGTTATCCTCTTAGTGGACTTTGTTTAGTATTTAGTAACCTGTTGACTCTGGTTAGTATTTTGATGAGAATTTTTGCATCTATATTCATCAGGGATATTGGCTTGTGGTTTTCTTATAGTGTCATTATTTGGCTTTGGTGTCAGGGTTTGCTGGCTTTGTAAAATGCGTTTGGGAGTGTTCTCTCCTGTTTTTTTTGGAACAGTCTGAGAAATATTGGCTTTAATTCTTCTTTAAATGTTTATTAGAGTTTGAGAAGAATTGGTATTAATTCTTTGAAAGTTTAATAGAAATTACCATCGGGTCTTAGACTTTTCTTAGACTAATTCAATCTCCTTACTCATTACTGGTCTGTTCAGATTTTCTGTTTCTTCATGATTCAGTCTTGGTAGGGTGTATGTTTTTAGGAATTTATCCATTTATTTTTGGTTATCTAATTTATTGATACATAGTTGTTCATAGTAGTTGCTTATGAACCTTTGTGTTTCTGTGTTGTTTGAGTCCTCTCTTTTTCTTTGTCTAGCTAAAATTTTGTCGATTTTGTTTATTTCTTCAAAAGCCAACTCTTAGTTTCATTGATTCTTTTCTGTTATCTTTCTAGTCTCTATTTTATTTATTTCTCCTCTAAACTTTATTTCCTTTCTTCCGCTAACTTCGGGTTTAGTTTGTTTTTTCTTTTTGTAGTTGCTTGAATTAGAAAGTTAGGTTATTTTTTATTTTTTTATTTTTTAACACCTACAGAACTTGGTTTTCCTAGGTGGTCTCCCATCCAAGTTCTAACCAGGCCGAACTCTGCTTAACTTCCGAGATCAGACTGGGATAGGGTCTGTTCAGGGTAGCATGGCCGTAGACTGGAAAGTTATGTTTTTTATTTGAGATATTTATTTTTTTTTAATATAGGCAATTATCACTGTAAGCCTTCCTCTTAGGACTGCTTTTGCGGTATCCCGTTAGTTTTGGTATGTTTTGTTTTCATTTTTGTTTGTCTCAAGATATTTTCTGATTTCTCTTTTGATTTTTTCTTTGACCTATTGGTTGTCCAGGAGAGCCAAGGATTTTTCTAAAAGCTCTACATGTAGTAACCATTTTAGCCTTCACAAAAAACCCTTGGGGTAGGTGTTATTACTATCCCAGTTTTAAAGATGAAGAAATTGATGTACAAGATGTCTCATAGACAGTAAATAATGGAGTTGAGAAAATACCCTTATGTGTGATGAGAATGAAAATGGTATAATTTTACAAGAAGCAATTTGAAAATAAATATTTCAAAGGCCTTGAAATTTTCATGTTCCAAGAAAATAACCTGATACTTGTATAAAGACTTATATAATGAAAGTTTATCCCATTATTATTTATTATAGCAAAAATTTGGAAGTCACCAAAATGTACAGCATTAGGAGAATATCAAATAAATTATAGTGTATCTTATAGGCCATAACAAAGGCATTGGAAAGCATTTCCCCTGGTGTTTGTGAGGAAATAGAAATATAAATTTGTAGAAAAATTTTCGAAGATTATTTGTGAATATTTCTAAGAATTTTAAGGAACATACTGACAGTTTGAGGCCAACAGGTCTATTAGAAATTTAATGGATATTCTTGGACAGGTTGGATATAGTGAAATTGGAAGGAGTCAAAGAAGATTTCACTATTTCTAACTTGGTTTCTGGAGCTGTTAACTAATATCAGAGCCAGGTTTTGCTAGGGGAAAATGATGACTTTAATTTGGGACTTGTTGATTTTGAGGTTTATTCATAGGGCTGTCTAGATGAGATAAACAATATTTGGAATTATGTATCTGAAGATAAGATAATGCCTGGCCTGAAAATGAGAGAAAGTTGGTGGAGAAGGGAGATAAAATTTTCCGTATCTTGGCTTAAATCACATGCAGAAGGAGTCTGTGGGTGGTGGGGTCGCTCTCATCTATGATACATATTGATGATGTATTTTTCTGTTTATTAAATAATATGTGTTCATCTGTTTTGGTTAGTGAAAGAACCATTTTTTTCTCATCTTAAGTGAAATTTTGCTCAACCCCTCGGTAGTGAACTGTTAGAATGGTTTTAAAAAGTGCACATTGTATAAATTCATCTTAATAAAAAAAGAAGCAACAGAGTGTGTTAAAACACACATGCACACAAATAGGTTCTGTTCCTAGCCCTGCCTCTTGAGCAGTTCATTCAGTCTCTTTGAGTCATGTCTTTGGCTTGGCCTAGAATGGTTCTCAGCCTGGCATATTTTTGAATGTTTGTGAGTTTTCTGAGAACTAAAATTTAAAAACATATATATTTTAAAAGGACTTAACGAAAGCACGTTCTGAATCATTTAGATGTCCACCTTATAATGAGTCCTGCCAAGTAATTTTAGATCTTTGTTTATGATTATGTTTAAAATAACTTTGGTGCCAAATAGCACAACTTTGTTTCAGCCTAAGGATGGCAGTACTTGCTACATAAATGAATTTGAACATAGGAAAGCCTAAGTAGTATCAATCAGGTAATATATGAATAAAATTTCATAGAAGTTCAAGTAGAGAAAAGGCTCATGTCACACATAATAGGATAGGCATAAACAAAAAAACAAAGCAGATTTCGGGAGCAGTCGATATAAGATTCATACAGCAAACAATGAGTTAAAGCAAAATGATTTCATCATATTTAATACTGTTATTTTGAACTTTATTAGTTTTGTTGTATTTAATTTTAAATCTGTTTCAGTTTTATAGTTGTATAAGAGTTATAAGCCTAAGGATTTTACATCTGGTTTTATATTTGTATGCTGCTAAGTAGCATATTAAAAATAGTTTAAGTTAATATTAGGGGTCTGAAAATTTTTTTCTCCTTCAAAAATTGTCAATAAATTACTGAATTTTTGATGTGTAAATATTAAAATTTTCCCTATAGTGTATGCCACTTCACTGTTAGCCTTAAAATATTTAGTGAGGTCCTTTTAGCTCTCATTTGAATGGTAAACTTCAACAAAAGAGAGAGAAATGAAATCCATGCCATTATGGATGTACAGTTCCACAGGATAGTGTGGCTGTTACCATTGCCAGTAGTCACCACCTATTCTGTTCCCTCACACACATGAGGAGAAAGATATAGTTAAACATTGGAGAAGTGAAATTGTTAGTAATGCAGATCTTCATTTTTTTGCTATGCTGTCTGGTACAGAAAGAAAATGATAGGACATTTCATATGGGTAGGGGCATAGGAAGGTGAAACGTTAGGAATATTGTGTTTACCTGGCCCTCTAGAAGTCAGGTGAACTCAAGTTATGGGGTATAGAGAATGAGAACAGGGTAGGGGAACCGAGAAGTTAAGTAGATCTAAGATTTCTCCTTTGGGGGCTAAAATAGGTAAAGTAGGCATATGTCATATAGGAGAGTAATGAAACATAAGGGAAAAGTAAAGGGCAAAAAGCCACTAAATGCTCTTACCTTCTTGATTAGTTTTGCTTTAAAAGCTGTCATTCATCCACAACTCTGCCCCAAAATACCATTGTTATTCTCTTCGTGATCTCAGTTACCTGGTGTTGGTCTTGTTACTAGTGTTGGTCTTAAATCTCTTCCTAACCCATAGATTTTGTGGATAGGAAATAATATGTTGATATAATTGATCTGCTTCAGAAATAATGTTTAGTATTTTGGGCCTCACCACTACATCTAATCCATCATTGGTCCTGTTGATTCTACCCTTAGGATATATCTTGAAGTGACATGCTTCTTTATCACTAAATGACTACCATTCTACTTCAGTCATCTTCTAACTGGATCTTCCAACCCGTCCACATGCATTTATTCTGCCATGGCTACTCCCCACCCCCCAAGTCTCCATAGAGCAGGTAGAATTAATAGCCATTGCTGATCTTGGCACTCCTTTGCTTAAAATTCTTAAATGACTTCCCATTAGGATAGCATTAAAAACCTTCAAAATGACCTTCAAGGTCCTACTTGATCAGATCACCTGCTGCCTCTCAGTCTCTGCTCACTGCACTCCTGTTCACTGGCTTGGTCCATATCTGCTGGTGCATCAAGCGCCTTTCCAGTTCAGCACCTCTGCTTATGATGCACCTTCAAAGTTAACACACACACACACACACACACACACACACACACACACACACACACACACACACGTGCGCATTTCAACTCCCCTAACCTAGCTACCTAACTCCTAAAAACCTTTTGGCTTTTGGTCTGATTTAAATGTCATTTCCTCGAGGAAATTGCACTTTTACTTCATTGCACTTTAACTATATCTAAATATAGTTAGATACTAAATTCTAGCTAATCCATAGGAGAATGTTTTTGCTCACCCCTATATCTTTAGCACTTAGCGCAGTGTTTGACTCATTGGTGTTCAATAAATGGATGACTAGATGAATGGATGGATGGCAGTGTTTAAAAGTGCCACTTTTTATATAAAGTACAACATATTTGATATGTAATTATTATTTTTAGAGATATTAATAGTATAAAGAACACTTGATCTTGTTTTTCATATAGTTTAATTTGAGGTTTACATACCTCAAATTTTAAATTAACATCTCTTAAACCACTAACAAAATCTTGGAACAATATTATGCTTAAATAATGATGTCAATTAAGTTTCAATAGTGGTTAGATTAATTTAAAAGAAATACATATTTTCTTTGAAAGTAACATGGAATCACATGATTACGACTATCTAGTGGATCTTATTAGTAAGTCGAGTATACTGAATCTCATTTCCACTATATAGGTGTTTAATACTATTTATTATTTCATGAACATCCAATTTTCATCTTGAATCTAATAGTAATGTTTATAATGAATTGCAGTGTGTTGCTATTTCTTTATTTCTTTTTTACTTTAGTTCACATAGTAGTTTGTTCTTTTTAACCTTAGCCTGTCAAAATTTAATACTTTGCTATTGTGACTTGAACTAAAAGATATAATTATCTACATATTTGTTTATTTTTGGTAAAGATAGCACTGTTCTTAGGACAAATTCTTTGAGCAAGAGCCAAAGCATCTTAGAGCAATCAAATAGCTGGATATGGGCAGCATGATTAACAGTCTCATGAGTGCCTAATTTGGCTTTATCATCTCTTTGTGTATAGAATTTTAGAGATTCATGAACAGTGAGTAGTTTTAAAGCTTACTGCTCATAACAAAGGAATTTGTTATTTTATATATTTCTAAGTTTGTTCTGCAGAAGCTTATATTTTTTCATTGGTACTGTCAGTCTATTTCAGTTGTTTATTTACAATAATAAAAGTTTAAGATATGTACATTATAGATTTTGGGGGGAAAGTAAGTTGTAAAAAGTCTATTTATGATACACTTTTAAACAATTTTTATATTTTTTAAATTAAATCACTTTCTTTAAAGATGTATGATTTTAGATAATTGGAATGCAAATTTTTAAAAATTAGATTTGATATGTTAATATGAAGTTTTTATTTCAAAATTGTTTTTATTAACCAATTGTGTCAGAATTATAAAGCATTATGTCATTTGCATAGAAGTTTATTAGGAAAACTGTTTTCATGAAGATTATATCTTCATTTAAACATTCTTGTGCTCAAATTATTTAATTGTTCTGTTATACATATTAAGTGGCTTCTAACCTTAGAGAGGTGTAGGACATTTCTTAAAAAGATTTGCTCCCTCAAAAATTATTAAAATTTGTTTTTATTAGAATATTTTATTCTGTTTCCTTAGGTCACAATATAATTCTTTAAATACTGCTCTTATGAAAATTAAAAATACTATTTCTATAATTTAATATAAAAATCTCCTTATTTAATATTAAATTCATTTAAAAATTCAGAAATACCAATATATGATCATATCTTCGTCGTTTCACCGATGTATGAGTGAGTATAAGGAATTAATCACTTGTCATTGAGGACATAATAACTTCTAATTCTTACGTTCTTTATATAACCCAAAAAGCTATTATTAACTTTAATTATTTTATGACTTTTTTTTAAAGCAGCCATTTAATTTTCCTCAGGTTAACTAAAGAAGTTTTTTTTTTTTTAATTGAAGAAATGATTAAAAATTTTTTTTCTCCCGTCTGCCTCTCCCACCTCCTACCCTCTGATAACCTCTAGACTATTGTCCATGTCCATGAGTCTCTTTTTGTCCTGTTCATTTGTTGCTTTTAGGTTTATATCCCACTTATAAGTGATATCATGCGATTATCAACTTATTCTGTCTGGCTTATTTCGCTTAGTATGATTATTTCAAGGTCCATCCATGTTGTTACAAATGGCAGTATTTCATCTCTTCTTATGGCTGAGTAATATTCCATTGTATATATGTACCACTGTGGTACAACGCTTACTTTTGTAGGTATATCACCAGTATTAATTCCCTCAAGAAGGTGACATTTATGTGTATGCTGTTTCCTCCACATTCTTATCTATTTCTTTACAATGAAATGATCTTCCAAATAGCTCGGCTGTCTATTTTTTCCTTTTACTTTTATACAGTAAAATTCTAGCTATTTATGTGCTAACAGCAGCCTTTCTTAAACCTAAAGTCCTAACACTTATTGATCTGGAAAATTTGACTATGTTTGTTCATTTACTTGTTGCTGAGAACCTGCTGAGTATCAAACAATAAATTTCTTCCCCTCAAAGATTCCCAGCCTAAGGTGTTTCCCAACTGACCTTTTACCTAACTTTTCTAGTTGGTCAGGATTTACCATATTAATAAATATTTAGATGATGCTTTTAAATATCAATCAGAAGTCAATAAGGAAGGTACCCCAGTTTTGCAGAGACTGACCATAAAATACAAATTGGTGGTGACTTGTCCATCTATGCATAGGTATTTAGACAAAGAGCTAGACAAAGA
>NW_006494612.1:5703482-5723468 GCF_000325575.1 Pteropus alecto | reverse complement strand
CTTGTTTTTGGAGATAGGCCTGTAATGATATGAACTTTCCTCTTATGACCGCTTTTGCTGTGTCCCAAAAGTTTTGATATGTTGTACTGTCATTATTGTTCGTTTCTATGTATTTCTTGATCTCTCTTTTTGTTTCTTCTCTGACCCAGCTATTCTTCAGTAGTGTGTTGTTTAATCTCCGTGTATTTGTGGTTCTTTCTGCTTTCTTTTACAGTTGATCTCTAGTTTCAAGGCAATATGGTTGGTATGATTTCAGCCCTCTTACATTTGTTGAGGCTATCTCTGTGTCCCAATCAATATGTTCCATGTGCACTAGAGAAAATATATAAGCAACTGTTTTGGGATGGAAAGCTCTGTAAATGTCAATTATGTCCAATTATGTTGGTCTAATGTGCCATTTAAGGATGTTGTTTCCTTATTAATTTTCTGTTTGGATGATCTGTCCATATCCAACAGTGGGGTGTTTAGGTCCTCTACTCCAATAGTGTTTTGGTCTTTTTCTCCTTTTATTTCTGTTAGTAATTTCTTTACATATTTTGGGGCTCCCTGTTTGGGAGCATAGATATTAATAAGTGTTATGTCTTCTTGGTGCATGATTCCCTTTACCATTATGAAGTGTCTCTCAGTATCTTTCTCTATATTTTTTTATTTTGAAGACTATTTTATCCGATATTAGTACCACTATTTCTGCTTTTCTCTGAATGCCATTTGCTTGAAATATCATTTTCCACCCTTTCGCTTTGAGTCTATATTTGCCTTTGGAGCTGAGATGTCACTCCTGGAGGCAGCACATGGTTGGGTTTTGTTTTTTGATCCGTTCTGCAACTCTGTGCCTTTTTATTGATGAGTTCAGTCCATTCACATTTAGGGTGATTATTGAAATATGAGGTCTTCTTATAGCCATTTTATCTTTTGTTTTCTGGTAGCTCGGTATTTCCATTGCTTCCTTGTCCTTGTGTTTCTGTTTTCTTTATTTTGGTTGGCTTTTATGGGTTTTCCTTCTGGTCCTTTTTGTTTTATGTTATATACTTTAGTTCTGAACCTTTGGCGTGTGGTTACCATTACGAATATGTAAAGGATAGTTATATATATACACACATACATACATATATGCAGTCATCCCTTTTCTTCTGCGCGTCTCTTACCTCCATTCCCCTTTGTGAGTTTGGATCTTTGAATCCTCCCCTTTTCAGTCACTATGTATGCTGAATGTTCATTACTATCTTGCTATAGCAAATCTCTTATTTTTAAGTTTATAATGCCTTGTTCCTATTAAGGGTTGCACTCCTCAGCTACTATCATCCTGCTAGTCACCTTACTCCTGTATTTTATCATTTTTTAGGTGAGCTGACTCCTTTCAGTATTTCCTGTAGTGCAGGCCTTGTAGTGGAGAATTCCTTCAATTTTTGTATGTCTGGAAAAGTTAAAGAAATTTTTTTAAAACAATTTAAATAAATTTTACACACCTTTTCTGAGCTCTGAAAATGAAAATTTTAGGTACTTAATTTTTTTTATTTTAAAGCCATAAATTCACTTTGATGTCTGATCTTGGGTTATTTTGAACACTTTACATATATATTGCTTTATACATTTACACATGCACATACACACATATATAGTCTCAATTTGGACCAACAGAAGACATTCTGAAAATAGCTTACACAATGCACTGTTATTATAATAGTCACCAAAATATTTTTTTAATTTAGAATTCTGTCAAACATTTTGCTATAGTTAGATTTTGATAGTGTTATTTACTCTTTTAAAAGAGGGCTTTTAATATACTTATTTGTTGAACCTGCTGTCATAAGCAGTATTGTAGATAATTTTATTTTTAATTAAAAAAATCTATGTTAGGATTTAAAATTAAAATCTAACTAATGAACATATGTAGAACACTGCAACTAACCACAACAAAACATGCATTCTTTATGTATAATTGACTATGCTGGGCAATAAAATAAATATAAATACATTGTAAAGGGTTGAAATTATGCAGAGTATATTCTTTGACCACAATGCCATTAAGCTAGAAATTAGTAACAAGATAATTAGGAAATCTCCATATGTTTGTTATTTAGAATAATACACCTTCAAATAATCCATTGGTCAAATAAAAATAGAACAAAAATCATAATGCAGAAATCATAGTCATAATGTAAAATTGTAAATATTTTGTTGTGACTGATAATGAAACAATATCAAAATATTTTGAGGGATACAGTTAATGTATGCTTAGAGGGAAATTTATGGCTTTAAAACCATATACTTGAAATGAAGCTGAATATCAATAAGTTAATATCTATATCAATAAATTTTAAAAAGAGCAGCCTCTTAAACCCACAGTAAGCAGATAGAAAGAAATCAGCAATAATGAAATGGCAAGCAAACATACAGTAGTGAAATTCAATAAAGCCAAAAATTGGTTCTCTAGAAAGACTAATAAAATTGATAAACCCTTTGTGTTATGGAAAAGAAAATAGAGGATGCAAAATTAACTTTTATAATAAATGGAAAAGAATATTTTATAATCTTATATTCATAGGAAAATTATAAGAATATTTTGAAGTCAATTTGAAATTTTAGATGTAGATAAATTCCTAGAAAATGCAGCTTATCAAAATTAACAGAAGAAATAGAGAATGTTAAAAGTTCTATGACAAAGAAAGAATCCATAATTTTAAACCTTCCCACAAAGAAAACTTGAGGCTAAGTGGTTTCATAGGTGAACTATAGCAAACATTTAAGAAAAAAATAATGCATATATGAAAGAGAGAACATATCCCAACTGTTTTATTAGGCCGCATAACCTTAATACGAAGCAAACAAAATACCTCTCAAGGACATTACATGAAAGGAAGATAGTGGACCAATATCTCTTATGAGCATAAACGCAAAAATTACTAAACATAGTAACAAACCAAAACCAAATCCAGCAATATATAAAAAAAGATAATCTCCCTCTTTTGAGGTCAGCTCATTACAACCTTAATTACATCTGCTATCTTAATTTCTCTTTGCCTTGTAATATAACACAGTTTCTGGGGACCAGAAAATAGATAGCTTTTGAGGGTCATTATTCTGCCTGTCACATACATCGCAGCTGAGCTAGGTTCATCCCAACGATCCAAAGTTGTTTAAAAGGAAAATCAACAATGTAGTTCACTGCATTAATAATAAAAGAAGTAAGTTACATGATCATCATAATAGATATAGGAAAAATTGTTGATAAAATCAACGTCGTTCATAATATAAAAAAATATCCTGGCAAACTAGAAATATATAGGAACTTAATCTATTAAAAGTATCTATAAAACAAAGCAACAATAACAACAAACACCCTATAGCAGACATTTTGTGAAATTTTGAGGCTTTTGCTTTGGTTCAGGAAAAAGACAAGAATGCTTGTTACCATTTCCTTATTTCACATAATATTAAAGGTTCTAGCTAGTGTGACCAAAAAAAAAAAAGATTAGAAAGGAAGAGATAATCATCATTCACATATGGTAGATTATATACTTTTAAAAAATCCAAAATTATAGATAGGTTAGTAGAGATTAGAAGAGTCTCTGGATCTAGGGTTGGTGTTCAAAAACCAATTTGTTTTTTGTGTATACAATAAAGAAAATGAAATATAAAGAATATGCCTTTCCAGCATTATCAAAAAATAATCACATACATGCCAATAAATCTAACAAAGGATGTATACGACTTCTATTCTTAAAACTGTAAAACATTATTAAGGGACATTTTAAAAACCTGAAATAATTGGAGAGATATGTCATGTTCATGGATAGGAAGACACAGTGTTGTATAGATATCAGTTCTCTCTGGTATGATCTATAAATTTAGTGCAGTTCCAATCAAATCCCCAATAAGTATATTTCTCTGTGTATGTGTACAACTTGATAATCTGATTCTAACATACAAAGGACCAAGAATAATGGGACATTTCTGAAGAACAAAGTCGGAGGGTTTGCTCTCTTAGATATCAAGACATACTATAAAGCTCTATTAAGATAGTGTATCATTAGCTCTAGGTAGACAGACAAATGGAATTGTAGAGACCCCTAAAATGGATGTTAAAATTTATATAAATGTGATTTATGACAAAGTGCCACTGTAGAGAAAAGTAAAAGAATGGTCTTTATAAAAAATGGTACTGAAATAATACATAAGAAAGTTGACTGCTGCCTCATACCATTCACAAAAATTAATTCCACATCAGAAATTAAAAGTGCAAAGCAAAACAACAAACCGAAGAGATAATATAGATTATATATAAGATCTTATTGTAGAAAAGGTATTTCAAAACCTATGCTTTCATATTAAGCCTAAAGGAAAAGGTTGATGAATTTTACCATATCAAGTATAAAAACGTGTTCACTAAAAGACATCAAAAGAATGAAATAGCAAGCGACCCAAGAGAAGATACTTCCATCATACATATTCTTCTAATGGCACATATCCATTGTTCCTACAAATCAGCCCTGTTGCAATACATGATATATAGAAAGTAAGAGCATTGAAGAGGCACTTCTCAAAAGAGAAAAATCCAAAAGATCAATAAACATGAAAAGATGCTTAACCTCATTAGTAATTGGGGAAACAAGTTAAAACTACAATGATTTACCACAAAATACTTACAAGAATAGCTAAAATTCAAAATGGACAATATCAAGTGTGAGGATGTAGGGCGGCAGCAGCCTCTTACACAGCTGAAAGCAGCATACATTGGTAGTCATTTGGAACAGTTTGACATCATTCACAATAGCTTCAAACTGGAAACAACTCACATGAATATTTGAGTGAATAAATGTGTAATCATGGAGTGGAATATTATACAGCAATAAGAAAACCTACACAAAACAACATGAATGAATGGTACAAGTACAGTGTTGACTGAAAAAGGCAAGATATGTATATGAGTACATTTACATAAAGTACAAAAAGCAATAAAAACTGTAGTGTTTAGAGTACCTGCTTAAAAGTATAAAGAAAAACAAGGAAATGCTTATTATACAAATCAGAATATTGGTTACATATGGGGAGAAGAAGCAGCAAGGGATTGGGGTGGGGACCAGAGTAGGAGGATTCTGGGATCAATGTAGTGTTTTATTTATGTGGAGTTGCATAAGTGCTTAAATCATTGAACAGTACAACTTTGCTTACTTTTTTTCTGTTTCATATTATACAATTTTTTAAAAGGTTTAAAATGTAGTGAGAATGCTGAACAAACAGGTCAGAGGAGATAAATTTCATACAAAAGTTTGTTTTTAAATAATGTTGATAACATTTCAGTACAGTTAACTTTATCTAAAACTTTTCATTTGATAGTCATTAAAGATCAATAAATAATAAATTACTTTCTTCATTAACCACTGTTATCAGTAAGTAAGTGCAGAGGACCAAAAAAATGACCATACAAACTAACAAAACTGTGCAGAAACTATCATAATAATCAATGAGAAAAATTATAGTTCTATGATCTTTAAAAAAAATTGTCAAGACATTAAAAACTGCTGTGTCGGTTATAAATGTATAGAGGAATGAAAAATGAAAAAAGTAGTAAAACAGTATAATATAAAACATAAGAAACAGAATTAAAGTTTTATTTATTTGTAAAAAAAACTTATCAAGAGTAGTTTAAACAGTGCTTTGCCTTGTATAGCTTAGAATAGGACAGTTAGCAGAGTGAGCATCTTTTCTGTACCTTGGCAAATTGTCTAATACCTGTCTAGTAAATTTAGATCAGCTTTCAACATTTTATTCTTTGCACTTTGAATGTGGTGAAATATCTTCAAGTTCCTTTTAGTGTGAAGATTTTTGCTGGCATCATTGCCTCTGGGACATCTTTTTGTCACAATCACTTTTCTCAATTATGTCAATAAGTTTGCCTTCACTAACTCCTTTGACTGCATATCTGGAGTCTCTCAAACAGTGGCAGTGGCAACATTCCCATAATCAACTGTTTCTTGTGTTACACCACTGGCATTCAATTTGAATTTCATTATCATTTTTTCTTGAGCATTATCGTTTTTTGTTTCTTTGCTGCAGTTTTATTTTTGTTGGCCAGTTCCCTCTTTTAGTTGCCTGTTTTGTAAAATTTCACGTGGGTTTATCACTGGGAGGCAGGAAGGTAACCCAGCTAGCTACATGCTTTACTGTCCAGATGAGGAATGACTGATTACTAACCTTTTTTGAAAGGAAGTGATGTGAATTGTCACTGATTGTGATGTACACCTTATATTAGAATAGCAATGTGTGGCCTGAAATGTTAGCAAAAAGTTTGTATTTATGCATTTGCTGACAGTTAATATACTGTGGTGGAGGAATTTAGAACCATGTTGTTGGGGAACTGGTGTTACCTAACTGAACTGTGATAGTTGAAATTTTTGCATATATGGAAAGCCTAGGAAGTGAGGACTAATTCAAAGAAGGTTGAACTCTGATCAATTAAATAAAGATTTGGTTGGTTTTTATGAGATTGAGAATGTAGGGCTACTTGGGCTATTTGATCTCTGAGCTGTTGGATGCCTGATACATTTTTTTGTGGAAATGTAAACTTGATACTACTCTTCCAGCTTCTTTAATCCTTTTAGGCACTTATTTAGAGAGAACCTTTCACACCAACTCTCTCTACAAACAAAACTACTAGTAGTAGTAAGTAAAACTATGGTTTTAGGAGACTAATAGTGATGGTGATTGTGAAATCACCATGAAGTAGCTAACATTGAAAGTAAGGGGTTCCCCCCCTCCAATGTTTTCCATAATGTTGACATTCTAATAATTGAAGATGAAAGAAGGTTAACAAATCAATTTTGATTCATTTAGTCAGGTAATTCCATTTTCATTGTTTAATACTAGCAAATATTATTAAATGTGAAAGACAAGATCTCACTCTCTGTTGGTTGAATTTGAATAATGTCAATTTATTGTTTGATTTCTTACAGGTGAACGGGCACAGAGGTTGAGCTCAAGATGCCATTAGTGAAAAGAAACATCGATCCTAGGCATCTGTGCCACACCGCACTGCCTAGAGGAGTTAAGAATGAACTGGAATGTGTAACCAACATTTCCTTGGCCAATATAATTAGACAACTAAGTAGTCTAAGTAAGTATTTTTATCCCAATTAAAAGTACTACTCCCAAACCAGAATGTTATGCTATAGCGTATTAAGAAGATGTTCTTGTGATTAATTGGGGTTGGGGAATATTTGATGAGAATACAAAATTATTTTGAAAAATGTAGTCATTTTAAGTATAATTAATGAGTTTTAGAATAATTTCTTCTTTCCCTGTATATTTCCTCTGGGAAAGAGAAATAAGGATGGAATCTTGAGGAACAGAGTCACATAATAATTAGAGATTGTTTTTAAAGTAAGATTTGATCTGTGAAAGAGCCAGAGTTATACTTTAGCTTGCTTGTTATTGCTGTTTACTTCTTAGTGTTTTGGGGACATTCGTTCCTCTTTACATACATTTTATTAGCCTAGGGAAATATTTTTATATTATCAAATATCTAAAAGCGAAAGGTGCGAGGAAGTCACTAGTCAGGATTAGGTTAGCTAATCGAGTTGTCCAAAGGACTTTAAGATATCAGTCAAGAGTCTGATGCAGCATGATGTCAAAATAGCAAGTGAACCTGACCTCTGACAGAAAAAAGGCAAGCAGATTGGCCAGGTAATAAATAAAAAGCAGTGGAAGGGGCACATAGTGGAGAAGGAGACAGGCAGTGTGTTCCCGTTATAAGATTACAGAACAGAGCTACTAGGTTAAGGAAGTAAATTTAGAATAATGGAAATAATTTATTTAATATTAGAAAATTAAAAAAATAAATCTAGTCTATCTTTGGAATTGAAGGATTCGTTTTCTAATAAGACATTTATAATTCATTTTAAAGGTAAAACAAGGTGTTCTTAGCCTAGATAGATTCTCTAAATGGTCTTACATTGATCTTATCTCTATCCTCTGACATAGATTGTCCTTAAAGACAGGATTGGCTCTTCTTTTTTTTTTAACTTTTGTCTTTTCTTTTTGTAATTGAGTACTTAGCATAAGATAGAGAGAGGCTGTTAATCTAATTTGTTTCAAATGAGAATATTGGTACATAGACATGTGTAACTAGAGCAACACATTTGAATGCTCTCCGGGAGAGCACTAAATTTCTACATTGCCTATGAAATAAGTTCTAAGAATAAATTAAAAAGTAGTTTATTTGAATTTAAGTATATTCCTTATCCCTTTTGGTGGTTAATTTTTTTAGGTTGGTTATTGGCAGTGAGTCACTAACATATTGTTTATTTGTATCTTCCTTGGGAAAGTCAATATAGAATATAGACATGTCAAAAGAAGAGTCTTAGATATTGTATTAACCTATGATTAACTATATTGTTTAAAGACATATGCTAACATTTTTGTGTGTGTTGTCTAGCCCTAATTCCCTGTAACATAACATGACTGTATATAGAATTTATATGTAATACATATACCCGAGTACATCAGCATGTTAATATTAAAATACATGTGTTAGCATAGAAATGACATTAATTAATTTGGTTAAGATGTTTTAAAATTAATGAATTTTGGGTTTAATACTGACATCTCGTTTTAGGTATATACCCAATATAGAATTGAGAACTAATATTAATGATTAAGGGTGTTAATTTGCAGGACTTACAGAACTTAAAGGTGAAAATGAGTTTTCAGGTCTGGTATAGTCCATATAAGGAACACCAGTCAGCAAGCACATGGTCATGTTGTAGCCAAACTCTGAAAATAGAAATACATTGTAAAAATATAACTAAATTAGGTTTTGAGTACTTGATTTGGAATCAGAGACTCTGTAGGCATTTTGTAAGCAGTTCTTAGAGATTCAGAAACAAAGAGAAAACCTGTGAAATATTGAAGCAAGGCGTAACAGTAGTTTACCACTTTGGAATTAAGTTCTGTGGCAGCTTTCCCACTTGACAGTGGAGAACCTGGAATTAAATTCAAAAGGTCTCTAGATAGCCAGAACAGACAACCCCATGCACTAAAGACTGAGCACATAAGATAACTAATTGATTCCTCTCTCAGAACCTATTTACTTTTACTTGGATAGTTTATACAGATTTGATGATCTGATTTCCAAATATTTATGCTTCAGAGCATTAAAGGGGAGATCTGGGGGAGATAATAGAAGTAGCTCTTAACAGAAGCCAGCCCAAAGAGGTGGTTTACAGCAAATGACAAAGTTGTATGAGGGAAGAATCAACATAAAAACTGGAAAGAGGCCATTTAATTTAAAAGCTCATATTCTTATACATTTCAAAGCTTTTTTCTGGCCTAAGGCACTAGTTGATTTTCATAATCAATTCATGACTATGAGTCCTCAAGAAATGGTTATGTTTAATTTTTGAATTCTACTTAAGACAGGGAAACTTAGAATAGATTTTATATTGGTTTCCAAAAAAAATAGTCAAAATAATTAATGTTTTAAATAATCTCTGAATTACTTTGAAAACTTGGCTGTCCAAAATGGTTCTAGGTAATTGAGATTTTCACTTTGTTACTATTGTTAGCATTAAAAGTACTGGAGGACACAGCAATGAAGGTAAACTGCAGGGCTCAGCATGGCGTGGGGCTGAACATCCTCCTGACCTCTTCCTCACAGAACTGTATATCCCAGGGCTTTTTTTCTTCATGGAACACATTTTTGTTTTATAATATGTAATTATGGACAACTGAGAATTAATTTTATGTAAATTTCTTCTGCTTTATGAAAATTTCTTTCCCATTTTATAGTTGTCTTACTTTAACAACCACTGGGACTCTTAATTACCGGAGGGTTCTTTTGCCATTCTCTCTTCTAAGGCTTTTTTCTTGTTGAATATTGGCAGGTCATGCTACCAAGATGAGCTGATAGAGCCTACTTCTTGTTCTCAAACATAGCTACTAGCTAGCTAACAAGATAGATGGATAGGAGGATGGATAAATAGATTGGCTTGATAAGACTAATGGATACATAGATAGACAATGGACAGATAACAATACTTTGCTGTGTGACAGAGCTACATGGTTCTTGTCTGAAAAGACCATACCCCGTTTAGTCGAAGAGTGATCAGGTGAATACTGAAAGCTTTCTGAACAGTGTGCACATGCACGTAATTTAAATCATGAGTTTTGTATTGTAGAACTGAGAAAAGAGAGAAACACAAGGTGAAGTCATTAGAGGAGGCTTGCTGAAAGGAATGTGAATTGAATTAGGCCTTTAAAAGAATAAAAAGAATTTGGAAAATGAAGAGGAATGAGGAAGGAAGCCATTTCAGCTTGCATGAAGAATTAGACAAATAAATAGAGGCAAAAATAAATATATAAAGGGGATTAAAAGGACAAATGGGAGAGAGAATGTTAGATGAGTGGACTCAGATTTTAATATCATAGATAATAAGGAAAACTTGTAGGTTCTCAAATAGAGAAGTAGTATAATAAATGTAAGGTTAGTTAAAGTTCAGATACATACACAGTCAGTTTTACATTGCAAACTTTATTCCTTTCACCATTCTCAGAGGGAAGGGGGAGGTAGATTTGCAAATAAGAAAGGATATGAAAAGGGATGCTTATCTTATCCACTGAAGTACTTGGCACTTAAACTTGTGGCGAGGGGAGCATAGACACCTTACAAAAAATCTGTTAAAGAACTATTGGCTGTCTTTCCAGAAAAATGCAGATACATTTTAAAATGTGCATATAATTTCAGGTAATATACAGGTGGTAAGGATCCCTGTATTAAACTGAGCTCTTTTAGAATGAAATTGTCTCTTCCATCTGTGTATCCCTAGCATTTCTATCCCTAACATTATTGAATAAATGAATAACTTTATACTGGCCTTTTCTTCCACTTGGGATGTTTCCCTTATCTGTCAGAGAAACTCTGTCTCTAGAAGTGTCTTGAACAGCTTATATCCAAAAGTTAGGTGCTTCTTTCTGTGTATGCTACGTGGCTCTTATTACAGTGAGAGCCCATGTTGAGCTTCTGCCCTGGATCAGGTACTCTGCCAGGCCCTTTGTTCATACTGTCTCTTTTTCTTATAACTTCTTAAAGCAGATATTTTTATCCCTATTTTATAGGTGAAGAAATTGATACCAAGGTCTCAAAGCAAATGGAGGAAAGATTTAGTTTTATAAATTGCTTTTCATGTGTTTAAATGTCTGCTCAAAACTCATCAATGCCAGAGACTTTCTTCTAATCATTTTATATTGCCAAGCTCTGGTACAGTGTCTGGCACATAAGATATTTTCAGTTAGTTTGGTTTAAAGAATATATATGAATGAATAAATATATACAAACTATCCTTTTTCTCTTAAGTTCTGACTTTTTTTTCCTTAAAAATTATATAATCACCTAGGGCAAGAATTTTATGTTTTACTTTTTAGTGTATTCAGTAGGTCATACATGTACCTGGCATTGGACAAGCCCTCAGTAAATGTTTGTTGGTTTAACTGATAATATATTGAAATGCTTTGAAAATAAACGCAGTATTCATATGTAAACTAGTGAGATTAATTAATTCATTTAATAAGTATTTAGTACTTGTCTGTCATAGGAACTATCTTGATAGTGCTTACTACTGAGCTAGATTTAACCTAGTCAGTATACTTGGGACTAAAATGTCTTGATCTAGGAAGGCCATTGACCTTTTTTTTTTTAATTCAAAGGTATAGATAGTAATAGACTTATTTTTATGTTGTAAGTATACATTAGTTTATATATTCTAAATACACTTGAATATTTTTCATTGTAGGTCTTCTAAAACTTCTTTTAGAGTAGGATTATTTTGGTTTATTCTTTTCAGTAATGGAAATTTACACGACTAGAGAAATATAATAATTTTAGATTTATGATGTTTTTTAAAAAAACTAGAATAAGAGAGAATGTAAAATATAAATTTTCAGAATCTGTTTTGGGTATACATAAGACAGGTCATCTACTAGGCTTGTAAAGAATCTTGGATTCTGCCACTTGGCCTGAAATTCAGTTCTAGCGCAGAGTTTATTTATGAATGCTGATTTGGGATTACAAGATAAAATATTTGTATGTACTTTCATATCTTAATCTTCTCTAGTCCTCAACAGGTATATAGATGTGGGTAAAGCAGATAGAGTACTTCCATTTTAGACACAAGTTACTAGCAGGAAGTGATAGAGCTAGTATTTAAAGGCAGATTTCCCAGGGCTTGTGTTGTTCTCTGACTGTCACAATTGAGTTACTTTAGGCTATAGTTTAAAATTTAAACTAGTTTCAAAAAATGCCAAATTTATCAGGACAGCACTTTTAAATGTTAAATCGTTATTTATCTCAAATCACATTAAATTTTATGATATATGCTTCATTTTTGCTTAGGTAAATATGCTGAAGATATATTTGGAGAATTATTCAATGAAGCACATAGTTTTTCCTTCAGAGTGAACTCATTACAAGAACGAGTGGACCGTTTATCAGTTAGTGTTACACAGCTTGACCCTAAAGAAGAAGAATGTAAGTTTATTCATATTATATTTTCTTTCACATATTTATTTTAGGTTAGGTGAGATGAGTGAAATATTTAAAAACAGTAGTAAATGCAGATTTATTACAGGTCTCTTCTACTCATGCCCTTTGGTGTACATGTTGTAATAAATCAATGAATTAGCTATAAATGCCATCAGAATGACTCTCCTGACTTTACTCATTTTTACTTTTTGACCTCTTCTTTTTTTGTACTAAAAGACTATTAAGTTTTTGACATGAAAAAAATTTTAGCCAGACTTTTCCTCTATTCTCTTTCTCTTTTCTCCTTTACAGTTTATTTGTATACTTTTGTCTTAGAAATAAAAATTATTTGAAAATTACTTGAAATTCTTAGTAATTGAAATTGATTCTGTAGGAATGTAATTTTTCTTTTTAGTAGGTTTTTGTGTGTGCAAAATGTTAAATTGCTAAAATCTGATTTAGTTATTTGAATATTATTTCCCACTTTAAATGAGCATTTCAGAAAAATCCAAGTTGCCCATATATAGGACAAAAGTGTTCTATATTGAGTATTAAACCAGGGATATCAGGTTAAAAAAAACCCCACATTACAGGCTGAAATAATGGTAGAAATTTCAGTGGTGAAACATTTCATGCCTTGATAGAATGCATTGAACGCTGATGTTTTTCAAATCCCTTTCTGTTTTTTTTTTTTTTAAATCAAAAAGAAATGGAACTTATTAAGAATTTAATTTTCATTTATCCTAGAGAATTAGTGAATGTGACTCTCATAACTCTTCAAAAACTATTTTTAATATAAATGCTTTAATAGATCAAAACTTGAACAATAAGTATATTAAAATATATCACTGAAAAAAAGCAAAAAGAACGTAATGATAGCTGTCTTAGTGATTGAACAAACTTTTTTTTGACATAACCGCATTTAATGCCCAAATAAGAAGCAGATACTTACTATGCTAAGTTTCTGCTGCTTCCAAAGATATAAACTCATAGATTTGGTTGTGAATAAAACCTAAACAGTCCTTTTTAAAAAACAAAAAACCAGTTTTATTGAGATACATTTCATACACCCTACATTTAGCCCATCCAAAGTTAAATTGTACAATTCCTTGGATTTTGGCATATTCACAGAGTTATCCAACTCTCAGCACCAGCAATTTTAGAACATTTCATCACTCCCGAAAGAAACCTATTAGCAGTCACTGTCCATCTCCCCTTCCCCCTGCTTTTGGCATTCACTAATCTACTTTCTGTTTCTATGGATTAGCCTGGTCTGGTCACTTCATATGAGTGGAATCATATAATATGGGTGGAATCATATATGGATTAGCCTGGTCTGGTCACTTCATATGAGTGGAGTCATATAATATGTGCTCTTTTGTGACTGGCTTCTTTCACTTAACATAATGTTTTCAATATTGGTTCATGTCGTAGAATGTATTTGTATTTCCCTGATGACTAATGATTTTGAGCATTTTTTCATGGCTTATAAGCCATTTTGAGACAAGTCACCCAGCAGGAAGTGGTAGAGCTTAGATTTTAAACCAGGGCTTAAGTGACTTATCAGCAGTTTGTGCATCTTTTTTGGAGAAATGCCAATTAATATTCTTTTACCATTTTGAATTGGATTTATTTTTCTTTTTATTGTTGAGTTATAAGGATTCTATATATTCTAGATCCAAGTTCCTTATCAGATATGATTTGCAAGTATTTCTCCTATTTTGTGGGTTTTTCTTGATGGTTTCCTTTGAAGCATATACATATACATTAACCATACTTCTTGAAATTCTTGAAATAAAATCATTGCTGGTAGTAAAAAAATATTTTATGGCCATATTTTCATATATATCATTTACATCCAAAATTTCTTTTTTAAATAACTTAAAACATTTAGGTTATAAATATATGCCATCTAGTAATACAGAGTTACACAGGCTGTTCTTATAGTATCAGAAATAAAAACTAACATTTAGTTTAAAAAAACTGTTAAATCTCTTAGCATTCCCATTAAAATTGAAAACAAAAATACAGATACTGGTAAATAACTTAAGATGTGTTTAAGTGTTTTTAAAAAATCCTAGCGTGCTGACAACCGTCAGAATTGTTTATAGTCTCCTTTAAAATTATGTGGATGATTGGCTAAAAATTCAGAGCCTAAAAGCTGAACTACTTAATTTGAAATTGTTTGGAGGATGTTGGATAGAAGAAATTTTCAAAGTTATTTAACCTAGATTTTTAAACTCAGTGAGAGTTCAAACAAAGTAACATTATGAATATAATATTAAATTTTAGAGTGTAATGTCAATATTTTTGTTTTTTAATTACCATTGAACAGTAAGTAATGGTGAGAACTACCAATATACTTTTGAAAGTATGTAAAAATGAGTTTTAAGCAAAGACCTATACAATTATATTTAATTCAGTTATGTTTGTAAATATTGTGCTAACTTACTGTATTATATAATACTATTTAAATAATATCAGATGTCATTGTTGGCTCTTGGAAGGGGCTTTGTCACAGTGGTCTGTCAAAAACTAAGATGAATGATAAATGAGAGGAGTTAAAGATAGAAAGACCTTTACATAGTCTTACATCTTTCTAAGAAAGTTTTAGGAGAATGAACACTATGTTCCATCTGGTTACGTACTTAAGGTTAATAAGTGGGGTGGGAGAGTGGCAAGAATTGATCCATTTTGATTATAGAAAGCAGAGGCAACTTCTGACGGGAACCAGAGGAATAGCCTGTGGTATTGTGGCAAAAGGATCAACTTCAAAGGCAGATAGACCTGGGTTTTCTGTTCTGACTTTACCGTTTCTGAAGCACTTTGCCTTGGGCCAGTTATATAATGTTTTCTAGCTTGGTTTTCTTATGTTTAAAAAGTGAATAATAAGTCCTATCTCATTGAATCATAAAGGTTAAATAAAATAAAAATTAAATGAAAGCATCTAGCACATATAGTATGTACTCACTAAATATCTCTCATACTACTTTTTAGTGATAGTGAGAAAAAAAAACTTTATTTCTTTGAATTTTATTTTGGTGTTTTTATGTGTGTTACATATTGTGCACTGGAATTTCCACTGGGAGTACAGCTATGGTGTGGCCTTTGCCTCACTGCTTCACTTATTCCATAAATCCAAAGGTTCATGTCGAATGAATTTTACTTGTAAGGATAATAGAGATACTGTTATAGGCAGAAGAATAATTAAAGAATTGTTACGATTGCTTAGTACTGACCTTGCTGTGATATAAAGCATTTATCTGTATACTTAAAGCCATATTAAATATGTAAGAAAAATCACCTAATTTTTTAATTTCAAGAAATCACTCAAAGCCTTAAGAATGTAGGATTTTGGTACAGTTTTTTTTTTCTTTATGTTAACATGCTTCATAGTCCAAAAGAAAATGAGTAAATGAAGTTATTTTATATCATATATGCGATGGGGCTATGCTGGTTGCTAGAGATGCTAATGTACAAGACAATCTTATTCTTCAAAAGCGTATAGCTAAGTAGAGGTCCTTATGGGACAAGAGCAAAGATAAGTGAAGTAGACAATAATGTAGATTGCCCAGTACTTGAAAATATTTTCTTTACTGTAAAGTTAATTTTAACTTTGTAGTATGTGTATAATATTTATAGTTAATATAGCATAGAGGTCAACAGCATGTTTTGCTCAGAATGCCACCGATAACTAAGTAATTCTCTCAGAGTTATTGGTATAAGCTAAATAAAGTAATAAAGGGTGATAGGAAAAAAGGTTCTAGAAAAAAAGAAGAGAATATAGGTTGGTGGGGACCGGGGATGGCAAGTAGAAAAAAAAAGGTGTATTGGTGGGAAATACAGATGAGCTTCAGGTGTCATTAGACCGTTCTGATCCTTAGAAATCAAAGGTTGCATTGAAACCCATCTGATTGGGAGAATTAGGCACAAAATAATATGGGATATAATTAGATAGAGCATTTACAATATGGTTCCTGATACATAAGCCTCGGTAGTTGCAACCTCCTGATCCAGGCTGTTTTAAACAAATAGAGTATATGAATTTGTTTTTATGTGAAATCACCTTAGTAAAATAAACAAAACACATTTTTTTAAATTTTATTTTAGTGTCTTTGCAAGATATAACAATGAGAAAAGCTTTCCGAAGTTCTACAATTCAAGATCAGCAGCTTTTTGATCGCAAGACTTTGCCTATTCCGTTACAGGAGACATATGATGTTTGTGAACAGCCGCCACCTCTCAATATACTCACTCCTTATAGGTCAGTATGCTAATAAATATAAAGAATGGTTATTTATCTCAGACTTCAAATTCAGATAGGTAGCAGTCTACCTTTAAACACTAAGTCTCCAAACATTCTTTATTTTGACCAAGAGAATCCTTCTTATCCACTACCTTTAGAAAACATTTTCTTATTCACTAGGTGAGTTCCCAAAGTTCTGACATACAAAAGACAAGACTAATTCAAGGGAATTGTTTTGGCAGGTATTAATAAGAAAAGCTAATGGCAGACTTACTATCATGAATGGCCAAGGAGTTATTATCTTTCTAATTTAATTTCTAATTACATAAAAAGTAAAAAAAAAAAAAAAAGAGCTCAAAATTCCACCACAATAACAAAATAAATATTATTTTTGCTTATCTACTCTTGATCTATATGCATTAAATTTACGTAGTGAATATGTAATGTGTTTTTTAAATGCTTTTTACCACTTAAAATACGATCTGGAATTATTCAGCTTTTTTTTGGAGTCCTTTCACATGGTTTCTTAAATAGGTAATTTAAGATTCACAGCACATATACTGAATAAAATGGTATTCAGGTAGTTATTTGAAACTATTTGTCAGTATGCAAGTCATTTGAATATAAGCAACTGTTACTACAACAATGACTTTTAGGGGGTATTTGGGAGGTTTGGTAAGATGATGAGTAAATTAGAATATTGGCAGAAACCCTCTACAATTTCTCTATTCTAAATGATATTATTGTCCTTTCAGGCTTTTGTCTTTGGCAGAACCATTTGTAATTATTGGAATTTCTCAAAGAACTTTTATAAAACTAGGTATTCAGCAGAAGTTAGGGATGAAAATTGTCCAGCTGTACTTTAAATTAATACCAACTCTGAAAAATATTTAGTTTTCCATTTTCCTTATTCTGCCTGCCTTGTGAGAAATGTTCTATTGGTGCAATATTCTAATTAATTTTGCCACTATTTTTACACATGCTACATTTTATTAATGTAATAGGAAAAACATCTCAGTAAAACTATTTCTATTTTGATCGCCTAAGTCTTCCTAATACATATTTTTTAATTGTTTTTTTTTTTTTTGTATTTCAGAGATGATGGTAAAGAAGGTTTGAAGTTTTATACCAATCCTTCATATTTCTTTGATCTATGGAAAGAAAAAATGTTACAAGATACAGAGGATAAGAGGAAGGAAAAGAGGAAGCAGAAGGTATTACAAGAGATTCAAAAAATTGAAGTTAGTTTTCGTGTATTTGTCTTTTGTTGCATATTTGGAACTTTATTAGTCTTATACTTTGACAGTTTTATTTCATTGGGTCTATATAATCAAATATTGAACTCTTTATACTCATACAAAGGTCACAGTCTAATTTGAGCAGATGAGCAATTAGGTTATTTTAATGTGGTGTGATAAGTGCCATAACAGAGGTATGCATGGAAGGTGTGGATAGCCCAAAATAGCACCTGCTTTAAACAGAGGACAGGATTGGTAAACACTTGCAACAAAGCTTAAAATGTATCTTGAACAATGAATAGGAATTAAGTGGACCAGGGAAGAGAAGGGCATTCTGGTAAGAAACAACAAGGGAATATGGTACAGGTATTGGGAAAGCAGATAAAGCTAATATTTTCTAACCACAAAGTATATCCTAAATGTTTTGGAAAGGTTATTCTCCCTAAATTCCTGTTATCTGCTGTGTTATCATTTTCTGCTTGCTAATAAAATTCCCTTGGTTCTACTTTATTCCATGTTAATGATAACTAGAAATATAGAAGGAGAAAGCAGTGTCGAACTTAGGCAGAATTATGAAAGAGACAAAGTCTGTCTTCATCACCCCTCTATTTCTCCTGTGGCTCTCTGCTTTTCCCGCTTCTTCCCCATAATGCCTTCTTGTTATTATCTTCTTAGCTGGACAGTATCCCAGTGTTCTAGCTAGAGTTTGCAAACTGGTGTCTGGCGGCCTAAATTACACCTGCAAGCAGTGTTTTGCTTGTCAACCACAGTGGTCTTAAATTTTTCGAACTGGAATGTCTTAAATGGACATGTCTGTCTAGTCACTGCTTTCTCCATCTTATGCTCTACTCTCTTCATTTATGTATGTTCTTTGCCTGGCCCCTTTGGGCATTTGACTTTGTACCTACTCTAGACCTTTCTATGCTTTCTCCCACGATTTAAATCACTTTTTGTTTTATTTTTCAGATACCCTGTTTTCTGTTGAGTGACACAATTATAATGAGTGAATTGGATAATTGGACTTTTTCTAATATATTAGTTAACTAATTGGTGAATTCCCAGATAATATAACCTTAGTAAATTTTCAGGTGTGGTTAGAGATAGTGCCATAAATGTTAAAATTTCACTCATTATAGCAAAAACTAATAGAGATGGTAGCAAAGTTGGCGAATTATTTTTCATCTAAAAGGACTTTCTAACCTCAAATTTTATTATGTAGGCATACTATTTTATCTGGTGCATCAATTCCATTAGAGATTAAAGAAACATGACAAGAAACAGATTACAAGCCAACTAGCTAAGATTTAATTCTGAATGTGCAAACGAACTGTGTTTCTTTTACTATATTATGATAACATTGTCTTTTTCAATATTGATGTTAGAATTTTATTTCGATTGTTATAGCCTCTTTTTAAAAACTTAGCACTTCAGCATTTGGCTTTGTTTCAATACATCTGTTATAGCAGAAAAATCTGGATCGTCCTCATGAACCAGAAAAAGTGCCAAGAGCACCTCATGACAGGCGGAGAGAATGGCAAAAGCTGGCCCAAGGTCCAGAGCTGGCTGAAGATGATGATGCAAATCTCTTACATAAGCATATTGAAGTTGCTAACGGCCCAGCCTCTCATTTTGAAACAAGGTTTCTTTTCTTTTATTTGTTTTTTAACAAAATTAATGATAAATCACTGGCTTTATTTTTAATATTTATACCTATAAGTGTTAGGTCCTGAACTGTTGAACTGGCAGATCCTGTTATAAGTATAGAGATGATTTTGAAACCTTGACCACTATAAGCCTACTGAAGTCTGCTCTTGGGCAGATCATTTTCATACGTGGACTTTAGTTCTGTCATCTTTAAAGAGGTGGTTGGAGTATATGACCTTCAGCATTGTTTTAACTTTCATATGAAATCTCAATTCCCTTTCAGTATTTCAGGCAGAGTCTGCTAGAATTTTGTAATAGAGGAATGGAGTCTGGAATTTTTTTTT
>NW_006494612.1:5679203-5703318 GCF_000325575.1 Pteropus alecto | reverse complement strand
ATATATATATATATAAAATAGGAGTTGAGAAAGGGTTATATTTTGTCCTTTTTCTTTTTCCCGACTTCCTTTCTGTATCACATCTCCAACCTCAGGACTTTCAAACAAAATTACTTGTCCCCTTTTGCAAAAATAAAGAATAGGTTCTTTTCCTTTCTCAGGATCTAGGGGCCCTATATAAGCAACACGCTACCTTAGCAAACATACTAGCATCTCCTGTGGAGAAATTTATTTGCATATAGTTAATTGATTGTAGTTATTATTATATATATTATAGTTATTGATTTTTGAATGAAAAAAAGTTTAAGGTTTTTTCTTGAATAATACATGTAAATTTAGGCCATAAGTGAAATATTTTAGCCTATTTAGGAGTAATATACATGTAAGACTATATGCATTACAGAAAGAGACTGAAAGAATTGAGTTTTTTTTTAAAAAAGTTAATCATCTATAGCAAATATTTATTTCAACTCCTGTTAAGCAATTGAGGTATTTAGCTGACCTAGTAGTGTAAATACAATACTTCTGACTTGCTTTGTGCACATTTTTTAAATCTAACTTTGTTCTCAGCATGCACTACAATCAGTAAATATGTCTACATGCTCAAGGTATCTAAAATTTTGCTTAAATTTGCTTAAGTCACAAGTTGCGATGTTACTTAGCATTCTATTTTATGCGTACGTACGTAGCACCTTTGAAAACACTGAAAAGACAAAAACAATGTAGTTAACCATCTCTGTGGTGCTTGTATCAGGGAGGCCTTTCTCCTTGGGTATAAAACATTTAGAAGTCATTTACGTTTAAGAACAACAAGATATCCTTGTGGTAGGAAATTCCAGCTTTTATATTCTAGCTTTTGTCAGTGGCATCTTATTGTAAAGAAAATAGAGGCAGATAACTTTGAATGAAATTTGCTAGAAGTTAATTATGTTCATGTTCATAAGATTATATATGTAATACTTTTCATCCTTGTGAATTGAATTAGTATTATATTATAAAATAATAACTGAAGGTCACCAAAATGAACCTGAATCAGCAAGGAAAGTTTTCATTTTAAGCAGCATTTTTTGTTTTAAAAACAGGACGATGTAATAAGTATCTGAAATAAGTTTCCTAAAAGTTGTTAAAATATTGACATTCAAAGACTAGATAAACTTTAAATATCTCATGTGTAGCACTTTACTCCACCAATAATTCAAGAAAAATATACTGATACTGTCTATTTTTTTAGACCTCAGACATATGTGGATCATATGGATGGATCTTATTCACTTTCTGCCTTGCCATTTAGTCAGATGAGTGAACTTCTGACTAGAGCTGAGGAAAGAGTCTTAGTCAGACCACATGAACCACCTCCACCTCCACCAATGCATGGATCAGGAGATGCAAAACCCATACCCACCTGTATCAGGTATGTTCAAACAAGTTTTGATGTGTTCTCTCAAGGATTAGTAGCTTTTTTCTTTAAGGCACAGATAGTAAATATTTTAGGCCTTGTGGATATATGTTTCTGTCACAACTATTCAACTCTGCCGTTGTTGCATGAAGGCAGTCATGGACTACACGTGTAATTAAATGGATATGTTTATGTTTCAACAAAACTTCATTTACAAAAACAGGGAGTGGGTCAGATTTGGCCTCTGGGAGGTAATTTTCCATCCTCTGATAATAGCTGAAACATGCATTCTCTTGGGAAAATTTAACTAATGAGAATTTACTTTAAATATTAAAGTGCATTTCATTTTCCTATAGTTTTGTTATCAAGCACATAATGTGCAGTATAGCAGGTCCTTGAATAATGTCATTTTGTTCAGCATCATTTAACATTGATTAGATGCCGTACGAACTTAACTATTGTTTATATCAGTTAGCCTTTGGTGAAATTGGTTTCACTATGTCATTTCACTTCAGGTCATAGAACCTATTGACAGTGTAAAGAGAGGACTTAACTCTGTATTAATATAAATTAAGAGTTTTTGTTATGATGCAAGAGACTAAAAAATGGGAACCGAAGGTGTTGGTTATAAATGTTAATTTGATATTAGGGGAAATATTCTAAGAATTTGGGAAAGAATAGACAATTCTTCATAATAATATTTTGGTAAAGCTGTTCTGAAGTTTAATTCTGTCCATTGTTATCCAAATTACAAATTTTTAAAGAGAAACAGATAAGTTTTACAATTTTCAGTTAAAAATATCAACCTTCTGTCTTCGACTCATTTGATGTTTCATCCTCAGGGAGGAAGAGGTCCATAAATTTCCTTTTGTAGTTTATAATTAGTTTTCATTGATTTAACTGAAATGACATATGGTAAGTCTTAATAGCTTCGGTATAAATACAGCATTGTATTGGCCATAGGTATTGCTACAAATATCATAATATGATAAATGTTGAGTCATTACAAAGACGCACATCACAGTGTAAAACTGAGCATTTTACTTATCAAAGTAAGCATAAAATGCTTGAGTTGATAGGAAAGTTACATGCAGGGATAAGATCATTTAGAATTTTACAAACCAAAGTACCACCTAAAAATTATTTTGTTGGAATACTTTTAGTTCTCATTTCATTCTAAATATTGCTGGAAAATTTTTTAGTTTTTATAGGAACATGTTAATGAATCTACCTTGATATAATTACTGATAGTCATTTATATATTGTATGGTTAATTTTTTCTCTTTTAATAACTTGATAGGATCTCTTTATCATTTCAGTTCTGCTACAGGTTTGATAGAAACTCGCCCTCAGTCACCAGCTACAGGCAGGACACCTGTGTTTGTGAGCCCCACCCCCCCACCTCCTCCACCACCTCTTCCATCTGCCTTGTCAACTTCTTCATTAAGAGCTTCAATGACTTCAACTCCTCCCCCACCAGTACCTCCCCCACCTCCACCTCCAACCACTGCTTTGCAAGCTCCAGCAGTACCACCACCTCCAGCTCCTCTTCAGATTGCCCCTGGAGTTCTTCACCCAGCTCCTCCTCCAATTGCACCTCCTCTAGTACAGCCCTCTCCACCGGTAGCTAGAGCTGCCCCAGTATGTGAGACTGTACCAGTTCATCCACTCCCACAAGGTGAAGTCCAGGGTCTGCCTCCACCCCCACCACCGCCTCCTTTGCCTCCACCTGGCATTCGACCATCATCACCTGTCACAGTTGCAGCTCTTGCTCATCCTCCCTCTGGGCTACATCCAACTCCATCTACTGCCCCAGGTCCCCATATTCCATTAATGCCTCCATCTCCTCCATCACAAGTTATACCTGCTTCTGAGCCAAAGCGTCATCCATCAACCCTACCCGTAATCAGTGATGCCAGGAGTGTACTTCTGGAAGCAATACGAAAAGGTAATTTTCTCAGGGCCATTAAAAGCATTGCTATTGTAGGTTTAGAAACTTTCTAAATATTTGAAAAAATAGTATTTTCCTCATTTATAAGATTTTAAATGATCGTGTTTTGTTCAAATGGTCTTTAGAAAGTAAAGCTGTGTTTCACTTATATTTTAAATCATTTTCAAGAAAATATATCACATTTAATCATTTTATTTTCATACTTAGTAAGGATTCTTAAATGTTTATTGAATAAGTGAGAAATTAAAAGTAGCAAACTTAAACGTTACAGAAAATTAAAGCCCTTTATGTTATGTTTAATATGTATATTAACTCCTTAGAAATTATATTTTCTTCAGAGTTAAGGTTGTCCCTTTGATGTCTCAATGATACTTGCTCCCAGTGACACTTGATGTACCAGATGTCTTTAAGTTTCTTAGTAACAAAAAAAAGACATATTAATTCATTAATGCAGCCAACATTTCCTAAGAATATATGCCAGGTACTAACAAGATAGAATGAATAAGAGTGCCTTCTTTTCAAGTACCAGGGATAATAAAGCCACAGAAAATATATTCAACAAATGTTTATTTTATTTGACTATAGAGGTAACAGAAGAAAAGTATCATCTGGTTAACTTTTTAGGATTTGGTGAGCAGGGAGGCACAATAGATCATAATGGCTTAATAAACTGTAGATATCCACTGAGATGTCTGGTAAGTTTCACCAGCTATTATCACAGATGATAACATAATGAAGAAATTAACATCTCTCTAAATATGATTCCTTCAAATTCTTTTTAATAGATCTTGCTTTTTATTCTTCTATTAGTATTTCTCATGTGTATTTGATTTTATTCCAGAAAGATTAATAATATTTAGTATTTAGTATTTTGGTTTACAACAAATGGTTTGGATTTACCGTATCAGGTATTCAGCTACGAAAAGTAGAAGAGCAGCGTGAACAGGAAGCTAAACATGAACGCATTGAAAATGACGTTGCCACCATCCTGTCCCGTCGTATTGCTGTGGAATATAGTGATTCAGAAGATGATTCAGAATTTGATGAAGTAGATTGGTTGGAGTAAGAAAAATGCATTGATAAATATTACAAAACTGAATGCAGATGTCCTTTGTGGTGCTTGTTCTTTGAAAATGTTTGGTCATTCCAGTGTTTTGCTTTCTTTTCCTTAAGATAAATAACCCTTTTTCCTCCATAATATTTTTGATTTCTAAGGAAAATATTAGCATACATTTCAAACTAAATGTTTTACAGTGGCTTATCTTTTTTATTTTTCCCTGAAAAGACATAATTTGGTCAAATAAACCACTAAGTATTAAGCATGGACAGCTGTTGTTAGAGTAGCAGATTCAGTTTTTTGATATATCTTAATTGTGCACTTTGTGAATTTTAATTTAAAGAAAGCAACTGAGATTGAAATCTTGAGGGCAGCTGTATCTATTAATGAGCCTTATTCCATTTCTTGATGTTTTAAAAGAAGAAACACTGCCTTGATTATATGAATACACTCGAAAGTACAGTTAGCTTGTAGTATTGAATTCTCTTAAAAGGAATGCTTGAATTTTTTTTAATTATTGTTTTGTTGTTTTTAAATACTTGCCTTATTTGAATGTTTAGCAGTACTCTCTTCGCCCTTATATATTGTGTGGTACGATTTTGCTTGCCTATAAGAGTTTAAAAGATTTCCATGTAAAATACTCTGACATAAACATACATGTAACTTACATAACTGTTAAGAATAACAGTCTGATTTAATAAATGGTTCATTTTAAAGGTTCATGGGTGTTGATCTTTGAATAAAACTTTGTGAAAGTTTATCAAATAATATAAAGTAGGCTTTTAATATATAGATAGTAAATGAAGATTTAAAAACCCACTTATGCAATGTAATTTTCTTTTAATTTTACAGGTTCATATTGTCTTGTGTGTAGGATAACTTTTGTATCATTTTTTCCTTAAGATCACAAAATCGGTATTTTTCAACTTATGTTCTTAAATTAAAATTAAATTAAATTAAAATCGCAACGTCCTAATTTCAGCACACCTTGACTTCACTTTAACGACATTCTTGAAATTATATTTTGCAGTATTAAGATTCAGGGGTGGAGAGAAAGCAGCATTAATATCAGATAATTTAGTGTGAAGAAAAGACTAAATGAGGTTTTGGTAGCTTGACTGTAAAAATGACTGCAGTCTTTATCTTTGCCTCTGTCTGCCCCTTTTGCAATGCAATTTCCACCTCCTCCCATCAAGAGATGGGTTCTAATCCACCCCCTTGAATCTGAGACTTGTTTTGGCCAATAGCATATGGCAAACATAGGCTCAGGCCAGCCTGCTAGAAGATCAGAAACCTCATGCAGACAGCTATCCCAAGCGAGGCCATCTTAGACCAGCCAAGTGCAAGCTCGCCTGCTGCCTGACTGTATTCAGATGAGCAAGCCTAGCTAAGATCAGCCTAGCCCAGGAGAACTGTTCAGCTGACCTATAAACTCTTGAGCAAAACTAAATGCTTATTGTCTTACACCTAAGTTTTGAGGTGGATTATTTCACATAGCATTATTGTGGCAATAGATAGCTGATACATGCTGTCATTGGTAACTTGATTATATGAGAGTTATTGAGGCAGGTAAGTAATAATTTATAATTCTTGTATAATGGAATGATAAACTATGTTCTATTGTAGCAATCTAGTTTGGATATAAAAAAGAACATTTCCTAATGGCTCTTATAAACAAAAAGATTTGCTTCACTCTTGGTAGCTTTGCCTGGAACAAGAGGTTGCATAGCAGTTTGAAGTTTCTTTCCAACCTTACAAAACTGTATAGCGTTGGAGTCAACCCAAGAAAATATGGTACAGTAAATGGGGTAAAAAGGATCAAATATATGGTGACAGAAAGAAATCTAACTATGAGCGGTGAGCACACACCGAAATATATATATGACTTACTGTTGAATTGTACATTTGAAACTTATTGGATTTCATTCAATGTCACCATAATAAATAAATAATAATAATAAAAAGAAAATATGGCATAATTTAAAGTTTGTCTTTCTAAGTATGCTTATGATCAAATGGCGGTAGCTAGTAGATAGTTTTTATAAAGCTCAATTTTTGTAGCTAAATAACTAAAATACAATGGTACAGGAGTTGAAGCAGTCAAGAGTGATAGAAACAGAAATGGTTGAAGATTTCTTAATAATATAATGGATTTATTGTAAAGCTTAAATGTTTATGATAGATTTTTGTTTGTTTATAACAACATTCCTGGAAGATAAAAAGTACTCACAGGATGTGGTTCCATAGTGTAGCGGTTAGCATGTCTGCTTTACACGCCAAAGGTCCTGGATTCATGCCCCAGTGGAGCCATGGTCCATGGTCTACGACCATGCCACACTGAACAAGCCCGATGACTGATCTCAGAAGCTAAGCAGGGCTGGGCCTGGTTAGTACTTGGATGGGAGGCCACCTAGGAAGACCAAGTGCTGTAGGCATTTAAAAAAAAAAAAGTACCCATAGACTGAAGAGGCCATGTATGTAGTATTTATTTTAAAATTGTAATCACCTTTCAGTCTAGATATTCAAACTAACTTGCTGAGAGAATTTTGTATCAAATAACTCAGTGATCAATTTTAATATCCTAGGAAGAATGAAAGTTACAGGATAATAGCTATCTTTTTCTCATTTAATTATGTTAGTATTCCACAAGGTCATGCATAAGCATAGAGTCAGAAAAAATGAATTGTGTGTTATGGGAAAATAATTGGCTTCGCTTGTTTTGCTTGAAGTCACCCATTTACCTCTATATTACACACTCTTTAGTCTTTAAATTATTTGCTCTTCTGTGTATGCTCTACTTCCTTGAAACTGTCAATCCGTCTGGCTTTTTTGTTTGTATATGCAACACTTCCTTCCCTTACCCAATAATGGGACAGAAGGAGGGGAGGGAAATAACTAGCAGCCACAATAGTGTTTGGGATGAAATTCAGTCACTGTGGAGGGAGAGGGAGTGTGTCTATAACTTTAACTAAGTAAGGGATATTTGTAAGCTGCAGATTTTAAAGACATTTTAGGCTATCACCACTGCTTTTCATAATTTATCATCTATTTGGACAGAGGAGATGACTTCTGAAGCATTTTCACCTTATAAATATTTATTAAAAGGTAAGTTTGGATTGTGTTCCGTAAAGTATGAAACACCTCCCTTTATTTCCACTTTTAGAAAGCCCTGCCCTTTCTTCAACAACCATCTCACATCCCTATTTTTATGCAATCTTCTCAGACCACCACCACAGGAGTTCATATTCCTTTTTAATTTATCTAATTCTTTTATTATAAGCTTTCTTCAATACTTATGCCATTTTGCATCACAATTATTACCTATTCGAGCTTGTCAAATAGATTATTCCCAAGACAGCCAGGACCTTGTCTTAAATAGGCAACTCACAATATCTATTCTTGTAAGTGAGTTCATAAATACTCCTCTTTATTCTGTCTACTAGGGCCCTTAAGATCATACTTACCTAGACACTGCTCCTGTTTAAAAAAAATTTTCCCCACTAATCTCAGTAACACAGTTGACCTAAAGCTAGTCCTAATTTCATCAAAACTGTGTATGTGTGTGTGAGAGAGAGAGAGAGAGACAGACAGACATTTAAGAATTGGCTCTTTGGGCCAAAAGGTGAAAGTTATTAATAAAGTCATTTTTTAAGACAGAGCAGAATTGATCAAATATTTTAACGGGAATTCTCATGAATTACTTTCAAAACATAGCTTTATCTTTGCCCTTAGTAAACATACTACTGCTGTTTAGTTTTTCATTTTCACTTTACTATATTTATCTTGACCCCAGCTATTTTAAAAACTACCATCCTAAACCGGAGACATAAATTACTTAATGCTCCTAAATAGTTGAAGAAATTCCTTTTGAAATTCATGATTTCTGTGTTATTTGCTTAATTTAAAAATACAAACAAACCAGCACAAGATATTATTCATGTAATACCAGATTTAAAGATTGCTTTGCTGGGTTGAACTAATGATAATGAAATATCAAATTACAGTATTTCTAAATTATGTCATATAAATGTAGTAAATAGAAATCATCCTACTAAAGCCAAACAGAAGGCATAGGACCCTGGTAATACAAAGAGTAAGTCTTTTCCTGCCGTTATTCATTGCCGTACTAAGAACAAATTTATTTATGTTCTCCATGACTTGGCTGTAGACTGCATCAGTAATCTCTGTTGCTTTTCAAGCCTGACAACCAGGCTCTGAATAAAGAATGAATACCAGCCTTGAATAAACATTTCAGGCACTTTTTTTTTTACAGACTAGTTATCAATACCTTTTCTCATTATTGTAAGGCCAGCTGCTCTGACATTTTTTTCTTTAAGAAAAAAATTTAAATAGCATATATTGAAGTCATCTTTCTCGGGATATTTATAGTTTTTCCTCCCTCCTGTTATAATTTTTTTAGTGATAATAAGTTTTTTATTGTATATATAAATATGTTTCTGTGTATGTGTGTGTTATACTCAAAGCCTTCTTGACACATTTCTTGTTTATCCATCTTGCCTTTAGGCTAGTTTTTCTGGTGCGACTACTCTTTTCATACAGGCCATTGATGTCTCCAGGAGTAATAAAATTTCCCCTTCACCTTTCTGGCCTGGAAGCAATCTAAAAGACACAAGAGCCATCAAATCACAATTTGTCTCCTATTGTAACAGCTTCTAATATGACTTAAAAGTATCTGTTTCATTCTTACCTATGAAAGCCCTGAAATGTTGCACTTCTAAGTTTAAAGAAAATCTATGGGAACTCTTTATCTATACCATTCCAGGTAAAGGAGCACATCTCTTCTAACAAATCGTTTATTTTTACTTTTGTGCTTATTTTTACATGTATTATATTTTTTTATTCAATCAAAAAATTTTTTGATTCCTGCAGAGTTACTCTGCTACGTATTGGAGCCACAACAGTGAATCAACAGAGCCCTACTTTCTCTGCATACAGATAAATTAACAAAGAACAATGAATGTTATGTTTGGGAAGCTCATAGTACAGAGACCAAATCCAGTCTAGAAAGTCAGGAAAGGCCTCCAAAAGGAAGTGACATTTAAAGTTCAAGGTGGACTTAGGCAGGAAAATGTTGAGGTGAGGGTGGATGGTCTCCCAAGGCAAAGGAAATTGGTGTATGAATGTCTGGAAATGCTTGATGCAGAGCATGCAGAGAGTGGAGTAATGAGAAATAAATTAGAAAGGTAAGCAGGAGCAAATCATGAGAAGGCCTTAGGAACCATAATTTTTCAAGGAACCTCCATACTGTTTTCCATAGTGGCTGTACCAATTAACATTTGCATTTTATTCCATAGGCAATAAAATTGAGGAAGTAACATAGCAGAACAGCATTTTGGAGGATAATTGGCAGCTACAAAGTGATAACAAATTAGAAGTAAACTTGGAGGTTAAGAGATCAGTCAAGCTCTTTTAGTAGGTAATGGGTAATAATTAGGAATGGTGGTGACAGAGGAGGTAGATAATCACATAGATTCAGGAGAGATTTAGGGTGTGGAATACACTAGACTTGGTAGTTAGAGAGGAAGGAGTCAAGGATAACTTCCAGAGTTCTGACTTGCTGATAAAAGGACCATTAGAGGAGAAGCAGGTTTGGGAGGATGAGTGCTACAGTTTGGGACATAAGGAAAGGGTCACTGACATGGTTGGAGGGAGGGATTAATCTTAGTGAAAGAAAGGAAAGCTTCAGGAAGGAGGAAAGGATGGCCGTGTAAACAGATTTGAAAGTCCAGTGCCAAAAAGTTGAGAACGTTTTCTAATGGCATATATTTTCTCATTGAAGTAGATGACAATGCTATTCAGGGTGATTGAGGGGCAGAAGGAGTGTCAACATTTGTAAAAAAAAGTATTTAAGGTTTGAAGTAGTCATTGTGAAACATGGGAGAGCTTTCCAGGGAAACAAGAAATTGTCAGTCTTGAAAACATTGTGACTATGTTTTCATAATGAAATTAGTGACTATGAATTTTATAGTGAGTGGCTCTACTCTGCAACGTGTGATTTTTTTTTTTTTCTAGCAGTCCAAAGACAATGCCACAAAGAGAGTTGGATGAATCCAGAGAGAGTTGGATTTTTACTGTATTGTGGGATGGAAAGGCTATCTCTCGGAAACACTGTCTTCTATCCTTAGTATCTCAATCCTATGTTTAAACTCTCTTGTTGAAGTTGTTCTCATCTAATTTGCCATAATGCTAGTTTGATCTCCTCCCTCATCAAGCACACTCCAGCAGGCTCTCCTGGATTGTCAAATCATGCAGATGACTTTTTTTTTAATTAAATTTATTGGGGTTACATTGGTTAATAAAATTTCATAGGTTTCAAGTTTACAGTTCAATAATACATCACCTGTATATTGCATTGTGTATTCACCACCCAAAGTCAAATCTTCCATCACCATGTATCTGACTCCCTTTGCCCTTATTTGCCTCCCCCTTCCCCCTTTCCCTCTGTTAACCACTAAACCATTGTCTATGTATATAAGTTTTTGTCTTTTTTGGTGGTTGCTTTCAGTTTCATATCCCACATATGAGTGAAATCATATGGTTGTCAACTTTTTCTGTCTGACTTATTTTGCTTAGCATGGCAATCTCAAGGTCCATCCCTGTTGTTGCAAGTAGCAGTATTTCATCTTATAGCTGAGTAATATTCCATTGTATGTTTATCCGGTCATCTATAGAAGGACACTGGTTGTTTTTCATGTTTGGCCACCATAAATAATGCTGCAGTGAGCATCAAAGTGCATATATCTTTACAAGTAAATGTTTTCAAATTTGGGGGGTAGATACCCAGAAGAGAGATTGCTGGGTCATATGGTAGTTCTATTCTTAATTTTTCAAGAAACCTCCATACTGTTTTCTGTAGTGACTGTACCAATTTACATTCCCACCAGCAGTGTATGAGGGTTCCTTTTCCCCCACAGCCTCTGCGCCGCTCGTTATTACTTGTCCAGATGTGAGGTAGTATCATGGTTTTGATTTGCATTTTCTTAATAGCTAGTGAAGTTGAGCATCTTTTCATATGTCTATTGGCCATTCATATGTCTTCCTGGGAGAAGTGTCTGTTCAGGTCCTCTGCCCATTTTTTAATTGGATTGTTTGTTTTTTTGTTGTTGTTGAGTTGTGAGTTCTTTATATATTTTGGATATTAGCTCCTTATTGAAGGTGTTGTTTGCAAATATCTTCTCCCATTCAGTTGGTTTCCTCTTTGTTTTATTGATGGTTTCTTTTGCTGTGCAGAAGCTATTTAGTTTGATACAGTCCTATTCATTTATTTTTGCTTTTACTTCCCTTGCCTTCAAGGTCAAATTCATAAAATCCTGTCTAAAACCAAGGTCCATGAGTTTAGTTCTTATGTTTTCTTCTATGCAATTTATTGTTTCATGTCTTATATTTAGGTCTTTGATCCATTTTGAGTTAATTTCAGTGTATGGTGACAGCAGTCTAGTTTCATTCTTTTGTATGTAGCTTTCCAATTTTCCCACCACCATTTATTGAAGAGGCTTTCCTTTCTCCATTGTATGTCTTTTGTCTTTTTAAGACTTTGCATACCACCTCCCCAAAGCCCAGAGCATCTTGATTTTCTTGCTACCATAGTTTTTTATGCAGTTCCTCCATTTTATCCTGTTACACCTGCAGAATTTCTGCCCTATTCCCATTTTAACATGCTCAGCTACCCTTTATTCTGTTATCTTTCAGATCTAGAAATCTTCTGAGGAGTCCGTCAAAGGTAATTCTGCCATGAAGGTTATGTAATTTAAAACAAAGAAGTAGCAAAGGGAGGCTATTTGGGATTTGACTTTTTATCTGTCCTTTTGTGTTTGAGTTATCTCATCTGCCTCATTTACTTTGTCAGCAAGAATCCAAGAATCCATTTTCTTTTGAAAACACTTCCCTCAGCTCAAAAAATAAATACTATACTTAATTCTGTTAATTTTATTCTTTAGAGCATGTTAAAACAAGGCCAAATTTTTAGATTTGATTCTTGGATTGGTTAATTTTCCACAGCTCTTTGGCAATAAACTTTCTTTAATTTTAGCCAACTGTCTCAGAAATGTCTGGCATAGAGTCTCAGTAGAAGCATCTGGATAATTGAATGTGAACTGCTTACATTATCGATAAAATAACGCAAAGAGAAGGGCCTGCTAACCAAGTACTAGGCCTTTCATCTTGATATCAAAGATCAGCCCATTCCTTTTGTTTGGTTGTTTAATCATTTTATAATAAAACATGCATACAGAAAAGTGCATAAAAATTTCAGCTCATTAGTCTACTGCAGTGTGAATACTGATGTAACCACCATCCAGGCCAAGAAGCAGAATAGTGTCATCACTTCAGAAAGCCTCTCTCCTGCTCCATCCTAATTACTGCTCCTTCTCTCAACTCCAGCCCCAAGGGTAACCACTATTCTAACTATGGTAATCACGTCCTTTCTTTCATGTAGACTTTTTATCACCTAAGCTTGCATTTCTGAATATAATATTTGCCTATATTTTAAATTTTATATAAATGGAATCTCTTAGTGTGTACTTTTTTGTGTCTGACTTCTCTTAAAACTTTAGATTCAACCATGCTGCTGTATGTAAACTGTGCTTTGATCATTTTCATTGCTTGTAGTAGTCCATGGTATAAATGCACCACAACTTACCCATTCTACTGCTGATGGATGTTTTAGTTTGGCGTTTTTACAAATAATACTGGTGTAAACATTTTTTAATGTTTCTTATTCACATTCTGGCATTCTTGTTAAATATATATACCTAGAAGTGGAATTGCTAAATCATAAGATATGCATATCTTCAGCCTTAGTAGATAAAGCAAAACAGTTTCCAAAGAAGTTGTACCGACTTATACTCCCACCTACAGTCTGAGAATTCCTGTTGCTCCACATTCTTACCAGCCTCTAATACTATTATGTTTAATTCTAGTGGGTTTGTGACAGTGTCTCATTGTGGCACGTAACTTTTCTTTTCCTTGATTACTAATGAGGTTGAGCATCTTTTCATGTGCTTATTAGCCATATCTTCCTCTCCGTAGCTTGTCTTCTCACTTTAATGGTGCTCTTTGAAAATAAGTTACTAATTTTAACATAGTCCATTTATCAATCTTCTTTATGGTTAACGCTTTTTGTGCTCTGTTTAAGAAAGAGTTTTCTATGCCAAAGTTGTAAGCGATTCTCCTATATTGTCTTCTGGAGGCTTTTGTTTTCTACCTCTCACAGTTAGATTTATAATCTATCTGGAATTGATTTTTGTGTGCCATGTGAGGTTAACTTTCATTTTGTTTCCATATAGATATCCAATCAAGTTAACAGCATTTATTGAAGACTGTCTTTTCCCCACTGCTCTGCAGGGCCAATTTTTTCAAAAATACATAAACAGACAAAAAATAAATATACATATGTATTTACGTTGGTATATGATTGTATGATATAACTGTATCAGGATGACAATACAGATACACACAAATACACGAGTCTATTTATAGGCTTTATTCTGTTCCTTTGGTCTATTTTTATACCACTGTCACCATTTTTTAATGGTTATAGCCTATAGAAAGATTCAATATCCAAGTAAGCATGCCTGTCCACCTTGTTGATGTTAAGATTATCTTTACTATTCTTGACCCTTTGCCTTTCTATGTAAATTGTAGAGTTGTATTGGCTGCTAACAGATTGGACATTTAGAGGCAGCATCAGCTAGATTGGCCTTGGTAAGTGGGAGCCCATTACATAGTCTTCATTTCTGCCACTGTGGCCCTTCTGTTCATGTGCCCTCACGTAAGTTTTTCTGTGTTGAGCATAGCAGACCTCCATCAAATAAGCATTTAAATGTCTCTAGAAGTCTGTGACTTTAGAGAACAGATCTTCGGTTAGCTGTTCAGTTGTGTCTACAATTCGACAGTCAGAAATAAGGCCTTTTTTGTGAGCTACTAAAGTAAGCTCTCACACATAGACTTTAACTGCTCCTTAACAGCCCTCATGTGCTTATTATCCCTCTGCAAAGAAGCATTGTAACTTGGCAATAACCAGCCGACCCCCTGTCCTTTTAGGCATTTTTCTCCCCATTTCATTCAAATGCCTGAATCATTATATGTGCAAGATCAGTCACCTCTCTAGGATGTTTTTTCAGGTCACCATTGGTGAAATCTAGCATTTCGGCCACTACCCTGTACCAGGGTCTATTCACGCCCTACATATCTATCAGAGTGATATTTCTCTTTGCTTACCGGGTAATGAAAAAGCCAGTCCAAAACTCCATCCTACCACTTGTGTTCTAAGACCACCCCTGCCACCAGCTATGTTAGTTTAGGCCTTCTGAGATGCATATGCCAAGACACGATTAAATGTGCAAGAATGAAAAGAGGGAGTGGGGCCAGAAAAGGCATGTGGAGAACCTTTGGATGGTGAAAGGAGAGGAGGGAAAAAGGAGTATTGGTTTTGAAGTGTCATAGACTGCAGTGTTATTCTAAGAAAGGTTTGGCCAGGGAGTCCTCATGCCAAAGTTGCCTGTTAGAGGAATGGGCCAGTATCACTAACCCTGCTGTGCTTAATCATTGTCTAGGAGCAGCATAAGGTAAGCTGGCCTTGGCGTGAACATAATAGTAGATCCAGAAGGGCAACAGCTGAGGCCTCAGTCAACTGTGCTTTCCCCAGCAGGAGATTTGAATGGTGCATTTTTATAGCCAACACAGATTGCTTTAGTGCCTTCGTCAAAATCAAATGAATGTATGAGTATAGGTCTATTTTTAGGCTTTCTGTTCTGCTGGTTTATTTGTCCTCTGCCAATACCCACAGTTTTGATTAGTGGTACCTTTATAAGTCTTAGAGTCAGGAACAATAAACTCTCCAATTTGTTCTTTTTCAAGATCGCTTAAGATATTCTAGGTCCTTTATATTCTCATGTGAATTTTAGAATAAGCTTGTCAATTTGTACATTTTTTTTTTTTTTTGCTGGGAATTTTGACTAGAATTGCGTTCGTTCTGTAGCTCAGTTTGGAAGAGAATTGACAACTTATCAATATTGAGTCTTCCCATCAATGAGTAAATTCTCAGCAGCATTTTTAGGTTTAAGTGTAGAGGTTTTGCATGTTTTCTGTTAAAGTTATTTCTAGAGTATTTTGTTTTAGACAATATTTAACTTTTTTCACTTTCTACTTGTCTGCTGTTAGTATACAGAAGTAAATTTTTGTGAATTGACTTTGAGTCCCTCAAACTTGGTAAAACTCGTTTATTAGTTCTAATAGTCATTTCATAGAATCCATAGGCTTTTTATGTGAACAATCATATCATCTGTGACCAGAAACAATGTACTTCTTTTTTTATCTGCATGCCTTTTATTGATTTTTCTTGTTTTATTACCCTGGCCAGAACTTCAGTGCAATATTGAATAGGAGTCATAAGAGCAGATATCCTTGCTTTGATCCCAATTTAGTGGGAAAACATTTATTAAGTATGATGTTACCATTAAGTTTGATGTTAGCTGCAGGGCGTTTGTAGATGCCTTTTGTCAGATGTTATTTCTGTATCCGTTGAACTGATGATACGATTTTTCTCCTATTAATATAAAGGATTACATTGGTTTCAAACACTAAATCAGTCTTGCTAGAAAAAAATCTTTGCTCGATCATGATCCTTTTTATATATTGTTAGTTTTGCTTTGCTAATGTTTTATTAGAGATTTTTGTATCACTATTCAGGAGAGTTAATAGTTTTCTTTTTTTGGAATATCTATGTCAGATTTTCATACAGGAGTTATGCTGGCCTTATAAATTTTTTTTCTCTATTTTCTGAAAGAGTTTGTGTAAGATTGGTATTTCTTTTTTAGGTGTTTGATAAAATCATCAGTGAAAACATCTAGGTGCTTAGAGTTTTCTTTGTGTGGTAGTTTATTATGAGAGATTTAACATCTTTAATAGATATTGGGATTATTCAAATTTTCAGTTGTGTTCATCTAAATTATTGAATTTATTGGCATAAAGTTGTTTTTAATATGTCTTTACTGTCCTTTTACTGTCTTTAAAATCAGTGGTGGTAAAATCAGTGGTTTCTTTTTATTCTCCTTGGAATCCAAAGGGCTTCTCAAGTCTGTGGTTTGTTATATAGCATCAGTTTTGGAACATTCTCGGTCATGATTTCTTTAAAAAGTTGTTTTGGCTTATATTCTTTATTTTTATCTTGGAACTCCAACTACTTAAATGTTAGCCATTCTCACTTCCTCCTCTGTTTCAGTCTTCTCTATTTTTAATTCTTCGTCTGTCTGCGTTTAATTTGGCTATTTCTCCTAACCTCTTTTGTAAATCACTTAATCTGTGTCTAATCTGTTACACCCATCAAATTAGTTGCTAATTTCTGTTATGTATTATCATTTTTAGAATTTCCAGTTTTTTATACATTTCCAGTACTCTGTCAGAATTTTAAATCTTGTCTTTAATCTCCTTGAAAATAGTAAGGATAATTATTTTGCAGTCCGTGTCTGATAATTCCAGTACCTGGAATAAATCTGGATAAATCAAATGTCCTCTATTTCTAACGTCTGTTATTTCTGTTGGTTTTCTTTGTGTCGTCTCCTTACGAAGCTAGTTATTAGTGCTCATCTCCTCCCAGAGAGGATTTACTTTTGCTACTTCCTGGCCCAGCAATCAATATAGGATTACCTCACTTCAGTTTTAGGAATGGAGATATTTCAGAGTTGAATTGCAGTCCTTGCAGAGCCTGTCTTCTTCTGATTCAACCTTACTCCTAGGGTGCAGCCCTTTAGGGTCCCAGCCTCAACTGAGGAGGTTCACCTGCCCTTCTCCTATTGACAGCCCCAGATTCCAGTTCCTATCCTTCTAGCACCAGGAGAGTGTCAGAAATTCTGCTTATTTCCTCAGTAAACCCTTTAGGCATCATTAAACTCATCCAAGAGAAAGTAACTGGGCCATCACATTACCCCAGATCTTGGCCTGGCAATTCTTTACTATCTCGTTAACTCTTAGCTGGTTTCAAGCATATATTTACTCTCTTGTCCAGCTTTCTAATTGTCTTCAGCAAGAAGGTAGACCCAAATTACCTAGTACTCCATTGCCAGAAGACATTAGCCAGGCCAATCTCTTTTTTTTATTCCTTTATCTAAAAGAGAGAAATTAATGTGAAGGCCATTTTTGGTACTCAGGAAAAGTAAAAATTAATAACCAAACATTTTTCTGTCTTGAGCATAAATGACAAAGTGCACAGTTTCCAAATTTCAGCTGAGTTCTTTAAGCTCACAATTAAACTGTTTGCTGTGAAACTTCATGCAGCTGCACTTAAAGACACATCAGAACAAGAAAAGAGTACTGTGAATAATCCAGGTTATTTTTAACTAACAAAGGGAAGTGTTCAAAAGCATAGATACAGAGGCTTACATAAGTGGAGGCAGTGCATCCCTGGAGTTTTCTGAAGAATGAGAAAAAGCAGGTGACAGACCTGTCAAATGGCTCCCAATTTACTGCTTGGGGACTTACAGGATACTATTTGAAGCTACACGACTTGTAAAAACTTCTTCGTAAATCAGAATTCCCCAGTGGTACCTTACTTTGAAGCTTTTTTTTGCTTCAGGGAGAATGTGTGTGCGTTTGAAGCATTTATTTATACTTCTAATTCTATTTTAACTTTTTGGTTATTATAGAATCTGCTGATCAGAAATGGTGCCCTAACAGGTATCGCTGATCATACCTCTGCCAGAGGACAGAGACTGTCTTACTTATCCTTCCACTCCCAGTTCTTTTGGTATAATGTTTGTTCAAATATTACCTATCTAGAATCCTTGAGAAATAAATCATTCTGGATAAATCTCTTTTGCAGATAATCAAGGGCTAAAATCATACATAAATTTTATAAATGTAAAGGAAATGTTACCATTACCACCACCGCCGCCACCAGCACCACCCACCAACCATCTGTTAACTTTTGTGCCAGACACTGTCCTAAGTAGTCTACTTTTTTTTTTTTAACTTCATTTAATCCTCATAACAACTGGATAAGATATAATGCTATTATATCCATTTTGCAGAGGAAGGAGCTGAGGTTCAGAGAAGTTATGACTTGGCTCATGTCTCACAGCTTATCAGGAGTAAAGCCTGGATTTGAATCCTCTCCGTCTGACTCCAAAGCCCATGTCTTTAACCGCTATTATTAGTGAAAGCTACCACGATTTTTTCTACCTCTTAAAAAACATTCTGGACATTATTTCTATTTAAAAAATGATACATAGCACTTATTAGAATGTATCATAATTATTTTTATATTATTGTCTCCTTATATTAGACTGTGAGCATCTTGAGAACTATATCTTGTTCATTTTTGTGTCCCCAGCCCTTAGTATAGGCCCTAGCCTCATAGGAGGCCCTTAGTAAATGTTTGTTAAAGTAATGAAAGAATGAGTGAGTAATGTCATTATCGGTATTGATTACTGTGAAGTGCTCAAAAGCAAATATAGAAGCAGATGTAGATTGTGGTGCATAAAGCTAAAAGAGTAGGGTTTCCATGCTTGAACCTTGCTTCTTCTGAAGAAAGTTCCAGTCATTTTTCTTTTTTGCTCATTTATTTATTGCACAGGTATTTACTAATAGTTATTATGTGCCAGGCACATATGACTATTATGTGCTTGTCAGGAAAAGGAACACATAGCTTACAGTCACTTTCTCATAAAAGGGTGAAGCTAGTACAGCTGTACCTCTTTTAAGAAGGATAAGATAATATGTTTTTTTCCCAGAAAAATTTATTGGAAATCAGAGACTGAATTAGAGGATAGAGAAGTTTCTGGCTCTAAACAAAATCTTCTTTCCTGTTTATTATGTTGACCTGTCAGCAAGATTGATGTCTCATTACCACAGTGAATAAGCAGATACCTCTTAAAAGCTTTTATTCACTCTTCATTTCACTTGAATGGAGTGAGGAGGAATTGCCTTCAGTTTACCCAGTGGTTGTTAAACTTGGCTGATCATGAAGTTCATCTGTGGAACTTTTAGAAACTTCTCAGTCATTATCTCTTCAAATATTTCTTCTACCCTGTTCTCTCGTTTTCTTCTTGGATGCTTGATAATTTGATACTGTGAAACATGTATCAATTATCAAGCATATACATAATTGGAATATGCTTGCCACCAAAGTGCCATCCCCTAGAGGGCGGAAGGAAAGGCTCAGGGAGGTGGAAGCAGCTGCTAAGGGAAAGAAACAGACAATACAAGTAAGAGAGACCTTTCCTGTCCTCCTTGGGAGGTTCCTGCCTCCTCGTTTGGTAGGAAACTGCTCTCTTTCTCTACCCCTTCTACTTCTTAATCAAAGAGAAGAGCTTGGTCAAGCTATATTTCCCTTCCCATCCGTCTGCTCCCATTTACTGTTTTCCTACATAATCCATTTGCCGTTAGCTCCATCCTGAAAATATTTTGGTTATGACTGACTGATAACCTGCACTGTGCTACTCACTAGCTTTCTAACTATTACTGAGAAAGGACTCTGCTGAGAGAGAGTCCTCCTTGACTCTTGTACTCCAGAAAGTCCCTGACTACTGTCTATCTAGGCCATTTCTCAGGGTGGTTTTTGCAGTGAGCAACCTTGAGGGAAGAGGTAAAGTCTCTTTCCCAACCCAGGTCAAACTTGCGTGCTTCTTGCTTTAAAACAAAAGGCAGCCCAAGCTCAGTGTTGCTCCCTATAAGGCAACTCACTGTACTCCAGGTCCATCTACACTTAGATCCATTCACATCACTCCTGTGGGAACTGGAGCTCGGATAACCATAGAGAACATCTGATACTTTGGCTACTGCTTTTGCTATGAGTAATAAAGTCTTTCATTTCTCACCCAGGTGTCTCATGTCTTCTGTTAGCATCCAGGAAAGTAGCTTGCAAGTAGGATGAAATCTCAGACCCTTGGCAGTTCTTGACAGACTAAACTCTAACCATATAGCCAATCAGGTTGTTTGGGACTTGCCTGCGACCGGAACCATCAGAAATGATTGACTGTTTCCTCTTTGCTATCAGCCTTTCTGCATCATTGCAGGAATATTAAAAAAATTAGACATGTCTTAAAGGAGGATCATATTCTCAGAATCAAAGTATGAGCTCTGAACCAAGACCAGAAAGGAACACTTTCTTACCTGTTATTAATGGAAGATGACAGCCAGTATCATAACTGGAACTTATTATAGGATCTAGGCCTCAGGGGCTTCTATATGCTTGGCTGGAAACTTAACATCTACCTTTTCTTTCCTCCTGCCCCCTCTCTTTCCTAAACCCCAAATTAGGATAAGTTTTTTTTTTAAATATTTTATTTGGAAATAATTTCAAATTTATAGAAAACTTGCAAGAATAACAATAATACAAAGAACACCCAGCCCAGATACTCTTACCCAGAGTTTCTTGTTATTAACATTTTACCCAATTTCCTTTATTATTGTGTGTGTATGTGTGCTTTTTAATGAACCATTTGAGAGAAAGTTACATACATTCAGACTATTAATGTTTGTGTATACACTTAATACTGGTGATCTGCCTTTTCCCAAATTCCATTCCATCGTGTATAATGCTGGCCTGAAGTTGCTAGGTCCTCGGAACACTTATTATCTTGAGAACTTCGTAAGGAACTTGGCGATTGAGAATTTGTGTACCTAGTATTTCTTTCATAAAATGACTATTTCACCTCACAGGAATATTATGATACTTTATATCATAGTTTCACATTTATATGTAATAACATGTTGTCTTCAAAGCATGATTTCTAGAGGTACCATTAATTTTTTTAAATTTCATCCCTTCCTTAGGATAGGATATAATTTAAAGTTTCTTGGTTTCTACTATTATTTAGAATGTATGGTTTTAAAATATTTACTTAAGAATTTTCTCAAGGATTTTATATGTTGGTGACATATGGTTTGTTTTAGAAAACTACAACTAAGGAATTCTGACTTTTGGATGGAAAACAGTTTGCAAATGCTAACACTACACAAATAGTATTAATTATGGCTTGTAGTAACTGCACATGGTACCAATCTTATGTGTAGAAAAAAGAAAAATAGCTTAAAAAAAGGTAGAAATGAACCAGTTGATAACATTAATTTTTAATGATCTGGGATTCTGTGTACATGGTCTTGGCAGTATTCTCATTCCAGATAAATAAAGTGGAAGATATTCTCTGAATATTTTAATGAAAAATTTAAAAATTCAGGAATAATATTAATAGCAGTTATACTTTATTAAAATATGAGTTTATTATTGGCCAGTGGTGATTTGTAACACTGCAACCTGAATAGATATGAGCGGAGATCATAACCTGAATAGATATGAGCGGAGATCATAAATTTGCTTATACAAATTTAGAAACTTGGTTCCAGATCCACATTAATTCCACAGTTAGTTTTAGGAAAGAGAGGAGCTGGTTTTAATTAGGATTGAAGTTTCCTTCTGTGACTTGTGCCTGGAACAAGAGAGAGTGTCATATTAACTTAAGTGTCATATTAACTTAAAATGACAGAGGCTCTCTCTCTAAGAAAATAGAGCCAGCAACTTCTTACTATTTTACATTGTGGGAAGGCAAATAATAATTCTATCAAAATTCAGCTAACTTTAATAAAATATCTGAACTACCTTGTTATAGCAAAAGCTGGAAGACATTTTCTTTGTTATGTAATACATAAAAATTTTAAAGTCCACAATAAACACTCATATGTCTTACACATCTTAAGAAATATACACTAACCAATACAGTTGAAGCAACTTGTGTTCTCCCAGCCAGTTCTAATCTCCCAGCCAGTTCTAACTACTAACATGAATTTAGTATACTTAATATTATTTCCATGCATTTTTTTTACATTTTTATTATATATGTATAAATATGAATAGATATGCACATGTATTCATACTTATTTTTTAGGGACATATATATATATAGCATATGTATGAGTGTGTGTGTGTGTGTGTGTGTAAAGCCCTAAGAAATGTATAGCATCGTTGTGCATAGTTTTCAAGCTCTGTATTCATGGTATGCTATATATATTCTTCTGCAGCTTTGTTTTTTCTTCAACAGTATGTTTGTGAGTTTCATCTATGATGATACATGTGGCTCTAGCTCATTTACTCTCACCATCAGAGTATTCCAGGATGGGAATAGATTATAACTGATATATTTTCTGGTTGATATTTATTAGATTGAACCATATGAAATTTCTTTTTTCCCAGGAAAAGGTGATTAACTTTCTAACTTGCTAATGTGTACATGAATGATGTGACTCCTGAAGGATGACCTTTAATATGACTTAGATATTCCAAAGACAGAGGCAAGGTATGCAGTGACAAGGATGCTTTTAAGAGAAGATGCGAGCGTAGAACCAGAATGAGGTAATTCTGAATAGAGGGAGAGGCTAAGGGTATGCAGCTCACTGCTGTAAGAACCCTGACATCAAGGACAGAGAAGAGTAAATGTGAAGGCTGGCATCTGTGAAGGGAGATGGTTGGCTGTAATGTACGTTAGGTTGAGGACCCAGGGCCAGGAGAAAAAGGCATGTGAGTAATTTCGTAGCAGAACCCAGAAGGCAAGTTGGTTTAGAGCAGGGTCCCCAACCCCCGGGCCGTGGACCGGTACCTCTCCATGGTTGTTAGGAACCGGGCTGGAGGTGAGCAGCAGGCCAGATTGCAAAGCTTCATCTGTATTTGCAGGCACTCCCCAGCACTAGCATCACCGCCTCAGCTCCACCTCAGATCCTCAGGCATTAGATTCTCATAGGAGCAGTGGTCCTTGGTGCCAAAAAGGTTGGGGACCGCTGGTCTAGAGAGCTAGGAAAGCAGACTCAGGCAGGGAAATACCCTGCTTCTCCAGAACCAAGGGCAGCCTGTCTGAAAGAAGAACTCAACCTATCATGATGTTAAAAGCCCTCAGGGCAAACAGACCCCTTCCTTGCCCCTTTCTACCTCCAAGGGCTGAAAACTAGGAAAGGGATTCACAAGGTGAATTGGTAAGCTAACAAGCTAATCATCAAAAGGATTTATCGCTAATAATCGCTTTTATTACCTATGGGATCTTTAACAGTAGATATTAAAGACTGGAAAGGCTTAAACCAAAAGAATGATAATATAAGGTGATTTTGGGCATTTCGAGAAAGTTTCGGGCCAAGGTTTTCTGGATGCCTCTTAAGTTACACCCAAGAGCTGAGATTGTGGATTGAATTTATGGCTTTATATGTCTTGGTTATTTTGTGATTTTAATACCGTAGATCCTGTTAGTGATATCTCAACAAACACAGCTGTAGAGGAAGGAACATCGTGCTTAATCCAGCCGGGGCCAGCTGAGCTCTTCTAGCTCTACTGTTGATGTTATGGGACCCTGAAGAACCCTGTTTCTCTTTGGCAAAACTCACATTATTCTAGATGTGGACTTTTGAGACCTTTGGATAAATTAAATTGTACCAGGTATCCCACTGTCTAGCATGAGATCTAGTCTTTCTAGAAATAGGATAAAAGAATTAAAAATTAGATAACAGAATAGTATATAAAACAGAGCCACCTCTGGGGTGGTTTAAAGGTAAAATCATTCAGTTTCTTGGAAAGTTGATTGAAGGAAGAAAATATATATTATGCATGTAAGTTTATTTAATATATTCTAGCATGAGCTACTTTTATGTGCTTCTGTAATTCATCAATAAGATTTATTAGGCCTCTAACATTGGTATTTGATTCAGCCTTATATTT
>NW_006494612.1:5652990-5678975 GCF_000325575.1 Pteropus alecto | reverse complement strand
TCTCCACAAAGATAGAAATTATTCAAAACAATAAGGAATAGAAATTTTTTTATCCTGTGGCATTTTTGAAAAAGCTACCTTAGTTAAATGCCAAAACACAGAGAATGTAGTATCTAAATGATAATACTTCTTACAAAATATTTTCAAACCACCCATTTTAAATGCTTAAGATTACTGTTACTTCTCAACATGTCAACAAACATTAATTAACATTTATGTGACAAGCATTTTACATAGAGGGAAAACACCCATCATAAGTATTCAGCAAATATTTGTATAGCTCCACAGCACGATAATAATAAAACATCATGAAAAAGACCCATTTATTCAGTATCTCTCTGATGTTCCTAAGTCTTCAGTGGTTATCAGTTTCTCCAAACCCTGAGGTATCCCAGATCTCCCTTTCATTGAGATGTTATATTCAGATGGACCTCGTATTTCCTTTAGCTGAAGAAACATATGAGCATGTCACCTCCTTAAAATCTTACTTTGGCATCTAAATTAAAAAATAAAAAGATGACGTGGAATATATTTCTATGTGGTATCTTTTAACTGCCTGTCTCCATTGGCAGTGGTGCTTGCTAAGAAGTCTTTGGCTGAGAACAGTTGAAATTGGATCTCATGCCAGTGGACAATGTGACAATGAAGGAATACAAAAAGGGTTTATGTTTGCTCTGATGGACAATGAGAATTTACACAACTCAGAAAGGTCTCCTGACATCTCTGCCACTTAATATGTGGCCTAACTGCTATAGTCTATTGCCACATGTGGGTGCCATTACTAGACTTTGGGGACACCAGATGGAAACTCAAAATGGTTAACAAAAGAAGCTAGATACTATTTTTTTTTCCTTTGGTCACATTTTTACAAACTAAAATTAACTACAAAATTGAATGCCTGCAAAATCCAAAATAATAGGAAATGTTTCAATTAGTAAGTAAAAACACTAACAGCGAATACTCAGTGGCATTAACTATATAGGCCACACACTGTTCTAAGTGCTTTACATGTAGTATGTCATTTCATCTTTGCAACCACCCTGTAGGGTATTGGTATGGTCCTCATTGTACAGAATACAAGGCACAGCAAGTTAAATAAATGTCTTGAGGTCACCTGAGTAATGATGCAGAGCTAGTATTGAACCCAAATAGCCTGGCTCCAGAGCCCATGCTCTTCATCACTAGACTGTTTTACTTATGAAGTGTGAACATTTCAGCGTCAGAGGCCTGGAGCAGATGAAGCAGCTAAGTGTCTCCTTTAGCTTGATTGGAATTGGTGACTGTTGTATGCATGCATTATTGAGTTCCTGGCTCTGGTCTGAGTGTGCTTGCTCATGATAACAGATCAGCTGTTTCAGTTGCATTCAGCTTAACTAGGGTTGTGAGGAATGGTCTCTTTACAAGAGCCATGTGTTTCCATTAAAGCTTTGGATGTGGTGATGGAGTTTTCATTTTTCGACGACATTAAACTACATAATCCTCGTAAAGGAAGACCTATTACGGACCACCGAAAATCCCACCAAAACTGATTATTAGGAAATGTGGAAGAAAATTTCCAACCTCTATTGTTATCTTTTACAAGAAATGGGTGTCTAGAAAGTAATTTTGTACCTCACACAATAGGCTAAGTTCTATCAGTAGACAATATCCTGTTCAGACACAAGCTTTGAAGTTGTGTTCCCAGTAGAACAGAATTAACTTTGTGATTAACCAACAGTGTGATTTGAGGACTACCAGCTCATCTGAAAAATTAACCCTAGGTCCTGTGAATTTCACTTTTGTAGGGGCATACTTTTTTGTCTTCAGGATTCATTTCTTCGTGAGTCTCCTTTGAAAATGTAGCACCCCTGGGAGCGGGCACAGCTTTTGCCTTTATCAGCCCACACCTGATACTGTTCATCACTTTAGTAGGGGTTAGATGACAGGCAGCGAGTGGAAGAATAGCCCATGGAATCGAGCAGAAGAGTGAAGCAGAGAAGGTCCAGAGAAGGGTCAGAGACAAAGTCCTTTACCTCACAGATTTTCCCATGCTGGGTTCGCCTCCGAAATTTGATGATACAGTATTTAACTTAGAAAAAATAAGGCTTTTGAAAGCCCTTTACAAAGAATGTCTTCTTTAACAGTGATCCCACCATTCTTTTCGTTGCTCAAGCTTAAAATCTTCGATGCTAAGGCGTAGAGGGCTGTTCACACCTTTCTCTCCAGATTCCGTGAACCTAGTTGACTGTCAAGTTGCATCACATTTCTCTGCATTGTTTCTTCTATTACCCCTTCCTTTGACTTCCAACTTTTAAAACATCATAGCTCAGACCCCTGTCATTTGCCTAAACTACTAAGTAAAAGGTTGCTCAGGGTGACCATGGATCATAAATTCCTCTGAGGTGTATAATTCTCAAATGAGATTAGGAAATCTCTGAACGGTCTGCTATTCATAAGCATGGTTGCACCTAACTGTAAGTTCAGGACCACTTCCCAGCGAGAGGCACTTTCACAAAGGACAAAACAATTCTAAATGGGGTCAAGAACTCAAAAGAGGCTGAATGGGGTCAGGGACCAGGAGGGCAGGGACACTAAGGTTTGAAGAGCTCTACCCTCAGGTACAGAAAAGAAAGGAAGAGAGCGAGACACTCCAGGTACGACTGAGCAAGGAACTCAGAAATAAGATTATGACAACTTTTATTTAAAGTTCTAGATCCTCTGTAGGAGCCCTTTTCATTCCCCTTAAAATACCTAAAAGAAGAACCTGCATACTTAATTTTGGAGATAAAAGGGAAAAGATAAAGCAAGTTAAAATCCAAATACATAGTATTTGCTTGTGTATTCATAAACCATCTCTGCAAAGACACCCCAAGAACTCAGTGTTCCTCATCAGGAAAATTGAGAGGCCAAAAGGTGGGGAAGTAGGGAGACTCATTTTTTATCGTGTACTGTGTATACCTTTTGAATGTTGTAATATGTGAATAAGTTATCTTTTGAAAATTAATAATAAAGTAAGCAGATAACGGTATAGAGACATGCTCCTCCACAAACTTCTGTGTGGAGTGAGAACCTCAAAACAGAAAGGAGCAATTAGGGGGATCGTTTTATAAACTATATAAATGCCTAATGTATACTTGTATTCTTGAAGCTAATAATAAAATAAAATTAAAGAAAAAAAAGAAAGTCAGGCAAACTCCTTGGAGAGCTAGGAGAAGCATGGGGTTGCATGGGGAACCCATGCCTTGATATTAATCTAAAACTGGGAGTTTAAGCAGCAGAAGACCTGGTTCTTTCAAATAATACTGTAAAAATCTCTCTCCAACTAATTCTGGATATGGCAACCTGACCAACTTTCCTAAAACATACCATTCCCCATATCATGTTCCTGCTCAAATGGTTTTTGAGCTTCCAGTGATTTCAGTGGTGGGCAGCTCCCAAATTACAAGATTTTTTTTTTTAAGTTCCTCAGATGATTCTAAGGTACAGACAGAGTTGAAAATCATTGCCCTTATCTAAAAGCAACCTTAAATTCAAAAGTGTAGATGGTGTGAAGGAGAAGACATTTAGGTCTTAGCATGTGGGAGAAGATGCAGGCACTTCTGTTTAGCCACAGCCTTCTGATTTATGGGGGAGGTTCCTGTGGAGAAGGACTAGAACATCACTGACAACCAATAGCATCCTTGTGAAACCCAGACTGAATTCTGAATGCAAATGCCAAATAAAATTTTAGTTAAAAAAAAAACAAAAAAAACAGATGGACAAAAAAGGTTCAGGCTAAGTCTAGCATGAAAATGTATAACTCCAATGCATGCGAAATGCATATAACTGCCCCAAGCTGTTTTTAATATGTTCCTGGACAAAAGGTGAGTAAACCAGGCCCAGAGTCTAATCAACAGTTTGTTGATGGGAGGATGTCCATTCTCCAGAATCCACCTGATGAAACAGCCCCAGTAAATAGCCAAGAAGAGAATTAATGTCAGCCCTACCACTTCCTGGTAAGGGGACTTTGGACAAGTCACACAAATTCTCTTGGCCCTAGTTTCTCCATCTGTACGGTGAGGGAAGGTGTTCTGTGGGTGCCCCTGCTCTCCATGATTCTGCAAGGGAGCTCTCCACCACCTCACAGTGGTAGGACTATAGGATCTGGTGGGACAGCAGTCTTTGCATCCCAGCTCTGCTACTCATTTGCTGTGTGCGTGACCTTGGGAAAGTTTCTTAAACTAAAGTTTAGAAACTTTAGTTTCCTCACCTGCAAAATTGGGATAATAATAGTAGCTATTTTATACTGATGCTCGGAGGATTTAATGAGAAATAAATCATCTAGCACAGTGCCTGGTAATAAATAAATGACTACTGTTGTTATCCTATGTATAGAATCGGAAGGCACCACAGAGTAAGGTAGAGACCGTCTAGGCCCATCCTCTCATGTTAGAGATGAGGAAACTGGCCCAGAGGGGTTGGGTCATATTTTACCTTGTGTGCTTTGGGAACTGGGACATTAGGGCAAGTCCTGGCAATGCTGTTTGGCCACCAAAACCCCATAAGGACAGCACATAGTAGTTAATCTTTGAATGTGGCAAAATTAAGGAACATAGAAGGTATAGTTCATACCAATTTAAAAATAAGTATAATTACTCATTGAGAACAATAGAGAAAAACTTGGTTATAGATGTTTTTTAGTTGGCACCACATAATATTTTGTAGTGAAAGAAGTAAAAAAGAAAAAATTCCAAATACAAAAGGCATATTTTGCCACTTCAACTGAGATAAAGTTACAGATATTTGTTTTAATTAATACTGCCTTGTTTTTAAGGATGTTTGAGGCAATTTCCCCCTTTGGTCTTATGCTCAGCAGTTAGTTGTTGGGACTGGTTCCACCATAAAACTTCCTTCCTGCTCAATCACCAAGGGCAGAAATATCTCACTGAGGTCTTTCAAACCAACTGAAGAGAACATAGTTCTGGACCCATAACCCCCACTCATCCATTGCCTGCTGTGCGACCGTGGCTGCGTCACCTAGCTGCTCATTGCCTTAGCTTTTTAATCATTAAAATGAAGAACTTCAATCAGTTGGTCTACAAGGCCTCTTCCAGCTAAGAACAGAGAGACCATGCATTTGATTAAGAACATGGATGCTGAAGTCAAACCTGGAGTTGACTCCTGGCTCCACATCGTACTAGCTTTGTAATCTTGGACAGGTCATTTAGCCTCTCTGTGCTTCGGTTTTCTCATATGGGGAATGAGACTACTAACGATACTACTTCATAGGGTTGCTTCAAAGATTAAACAAGTGAATGTCAACTGATCAGTAAATAGTTAATGCTCAGTACCTGGTATTAAACATTCTGTAATTCTGTAATAATAAGGAAGGAATATTTTTTAACATTTTATTTTTTTATTTCCCCCCTCTTCCCTCCCCCCTCCCTTTTGGTAACCACTAGTCCATTGTCTATGTCCATGGGAAATTTTTTTATTAAAAAAAATTTTTTTTAACAACTAGACAAAGAATTTCTCTGGGAGAGGCACCTGTATGGGGAGGATGCCTTGGTGAGAGATCTTGGGGTAGGTGAGAGCGCACAGGGCACCAGGTAGGAGGAACAGTTCACGTTTGCTCTTGGAGAAGACGGATATTTATCTCCCTTGGGGGCAGTCTCTTCTAGCTCCAAAATCTCTTTGTTCTAACTCTATTCACACTCCTCTGTTAGCTAAATTTCTGAAAGCTCTTTAAATCAGAGACATAGGAAAAGTCTATTATCAGTGCCATGTTTTGACCCCAGATGTTTTCAGTTTTCCAGCAGAATAACTTATTTTACCACCTGCTTTGTGAAAGGAGCCAAATCATTTAGCCACAAAATCAAAAGTAGTTTGAAAACCATTAAACCATTACATGTCATAGCCAATGTATTACACAAATGTGCAGTTGTTTTCTTTATTCATGTGTTCATTCATTCATTTACAAATGTTGGTTGATCACCCACCATGTGCCATGCACTGAGTCCTGGGAGAAAGTGAACTATGAGAAAAAGTCCTGTCCCTGCTTTTAAGAACCTCACATTCTACTGAGGGAGACAAATGCCTACAATAATATAGATAGTAATTAGTGTAACAATAACAACAACAACAACAACAACAAAAATAATTACAATAACAATAATAATAATAACAATAATCGGGATAAAGGAATAGAGTGGAATGTGAGGGTGGGGTTAAGTAAAAATAGGCAGGGAGAGGCCCTAAGGAGAGAGCAGAAACTTAGGAGGGACTGAGCCATTCTAGGCGTTCCAGGCAGAGGTGACAGCAAGTGTGAGGATCTGGGGTCATGTTTGAAACGGCAAAGAAGACCAGTGTGTCAGAAGCAGAGCCAGCAAAGAGAAGAGTGTTTGGAGAGGAGGTTGGAGAGATGGGGGCCCCTGAACGTAGTGAGCCCAAAGGGCATGGCAAGAACTCCATGTTTTATTCTTTGTGTGACTGCAAGACATTGGAGGGTTTTGAACAAGAGAGTAATAGGAGCTGGTCTGTGTTTTTAAAAGATTCTGGGTGCCATGTGGAGAACAGACTATAGAAAAGAGCAAGGGGAAAACAGAGAACTTAGGGGGCCAGTGGCACAATCCAGGCAATAGATGACATTGCTGGATGGGAGCAAGGATGGGCTCAGCAGTGCTCATATTTGTGATGTATTTGATGGTAGAACCAACCATCTACTAGGGGAGACTGTCTGGGGCATGCTATGTGTGTGATGCCTGTTAGACATCCACATGGGCATATTGAGATGAAGTTGGCTATGCAGTCTTGAGTCCATGAAGCTGAAGATATAAATTGAGGAGTCATCAGTAGGCAGATGTAGTGAGAACACTGATATTAAACGGGATCATGGGAATGAAAGAAAATAAAAGGGGAGAGCTTCCAATCCTTAGATCAGCTAGAGTTAGGGAAGAGAAGGAAGATCTTGCAAAGAGGAGTGAGCAAGAGCAACCAGCCAGGTCAGAGGGAAATAGGAAGTGTGTTCTCTGGAAGTCAAGTGGAGGAAATATTTCAGGACAGAGGTGGCAATCAATGGAACCCACTGCTGTGTTGAGAAGAGTAAACTGAGCTTGAGTCCGTGTAACACACAGCTCACTGGGCCCAATTTAATGTAAGGGTTACTTCCCTTCTGCCCCGTTCAGAGACCAGGTTACTACAGGTCAGTGGGGTTCCCCTGGCATGGAGAATTTTTGTCTAACCATATTTGAGGAGGTCCTTTTGTTACAGGCTTTTAAATGACAACTATAAAGAATTTGATGAGAAGAAATGAGCTCACTGTATGGATTTAACCATCTACAGCTTACTAGCAGTTAAATATTTCTAAAAACATTGCTGCAACTACAAAAATCTGTCTAATACATGATGGGGTTCTGGTGTTAACTCCAGTTCTTCCTCCCTGTGGAATGGGCGGAGCCTTATCCAGGGGCTTGAAGGACATACCCTGACCCAGTCTGGGTCCTGTTAGTGGTCTTGGTTCTTGAGAGGGTGCTGATCTCTTTGTGGCCCATGCCAGCTTACATCAGAATGGTCACAACTGGGTTGATGTATCCCTTACAAAGAATTCTCATTCCGTTTGCAAGAGCTCGAAATCCATTCCTCCCCGGTCGTGGCACTCATTCCTGTTCTGCTGCTTCCTAGGCCCATGTGGTATGCAGCTGAGGGAGGTTTGCTTTCCTTCATGTGCCCTTTGTGTGGCTTGCCTGCTGTCGCTCCCAAATGGCTTCTCTCTCCCTGCGGTGTGGCAGTGGGAGGGCTGACAGGGCCCACCTGATTTTTGGCATGGAAAGGGCAACTTCTAAAGCAAGTTGCTATGGTTACCAAGTCTTTCCCCACTGCATAGCAGTCACCGACTCCATGCTCTTTTTTGTGTTGCTCTGTCAGACATTCTCTTTGGGTACAGCAGCTTGGGGGTTTGTTATTAATCATTTCATGCCCACTTACGCGTGGGCTACACAGAGTGAGGAGCACAGGGTCTCTATTTTGGGGAGCACACGCATACATCCACACGCCCTCACATGCATATTTCAAGTTTGACATGCCTTAAATCACAGATGTTTTTCAACTAGGATTTCTTGCACTGAATCCACTTTGGAAGGTTTTCTATGACGATAACAAATTGTCTATGAAATCGTTTTGTACATGCCAGAGAAATGTTTTTGCTTCTATGTTGGTGAACACAAATGATGTGCGTTTCCGCAATTCTTTTCTCAGTAATTATCTATTTTATATCTCTAGGAGGAAAAAAATAAAATAGAAGTTGATCGTAGATGAAATGATTCATTTGTGAGCATCTTCAAAAGTTAATGTTTCAAATCAGACCCATCATTGAGCTTTTTGCATTGTTTGTGCTTGCTGGTAATTACTAGAAATTGTGACATTTGGAGACTAATTGGGCTCCTCTCTTATTTGACAGACACAAATGTTCTAAGTAGAAATTTGGAAATCTAGTGCAGTGGGTGATGAATATTATACAGCCTTTCTCCTCACCTAGCTCTCAAGGAAAACACATACACAGACCACAAATCAGGGTTGCAGTTAGTTCACCGTCACAATGCAAGTGTGGTGACAGAGCTCTGTGGGATCCCGGATCTCCCTCCCCACCGATTCCGAGCCCCATTCGCTCTCATCCTTTCCAGGCTACCTCGCCTGGCCAACAACAGGCCCTGCTGAGAGTGAACAGGCCCCTGACCTGAGCTGACTTTCTGGCTGAAGATTCTTTGCTTTGCGTTTCCCTCTGAGCTGCCTTGCTGCAGTGGGGCTGTTGGTGGCAGCCCTGGCTCTTTGACTCCTGTCACTCATGCCCTCCAGCAGATTGATTTGGGTATCACTTCCGCTACATCAGCCATCCCCAACATTTTTGGCACTAGGGACCTGTGATCCTATGAGAATCTAATGTCTGATGATCTGAGGTGGAGCTGAGGCGGTGCTGGAGAGCGGCTGCAAATACAGATGGAGCTTTGCTCTGTGGCCTGCCACTCACCTCCTACTGTGTGGCCCATTCTAATAGGCCACAGACCTGCAGCCCGGGGGATTGGGGAAACCCTGCTCTATATGAAGGTGTTAGTCCTAAACACTGACTGAAGCCAAAGAAAGGAAGCACTGCCTCTGAGTTATGCCAGGCCAAGCTGCCCACAGGGAAGACCAATCTGGGGACTGCACACACTACAACGTGCTACAGTGATTTGGAGGAAAAAAATAGAGCTGTGTCTCTCTCTTCCAGAGGGGTGGGCTTCCAGGCCTGCGGATGGGCTTCTGTTAGCTGTTTCTTACTTAGAAGTTTACAAACACAGGTGTGATGTTAAACTTCAGGACAGAGTTCTCCAAAGACAAGCCGAATAAGAATAACTCCAGTGGGAAAGGAGATGCCTGCACTGGCTAGCACCCTGAAAGTCTCTGGGGACTGTATAAACCCATGTAGCCCATGTCACCCCTTTTACCCAGTCCCTCACTACCAGGGAAGGCTGTTCCTCCTTCCCCTTGAACTTGTGCTTCCAAGCAGAATGGGGCCCCTTTGTCACTCTCCCATCCAGGCTTCATGCCATTTTTTACCTGCTCAGTAGTTCCAAACTGTCTGCCATGGGGCCCTGCCCCCCAGGAAGAACCAGAGTAAGACCCAGATTTCAAAGCACTTCAGGCTCTCTGGAAGAAGAGAAGGAAAAGACTAAATCGGTCACCCTCGAAATCTTATTCCTGTCTCCTGGGCCCAGGAAGACTGTCAGGCTCTGCTTAGTTTCTCCCTCCCAGCCCTGCAGCCTCGAAGCTCTCCGGGCGGTAGCCTGTGTCATGTGTGGGACTCAGCTCATTCATTTCATCACAGGATGGCTGTCTCCCACTACCTGTTTTCGAATGTCTGAAAACCATCGTTTCGTGTACCTTGTCTGTTTTAGTAGGTGTTTAAGCCAGGGTGTCAATCTGCCCCCTGTTATTTCATTGTGGCCAGAAGCAAAGTCCTCTTCCTCGTGAAACACATCTTTTCCTATTGGGTTCTGTGACCTGACATTCCCTTGCTATGTCTTCTGCTCTAGCAGCTACCCTTAGTCTCCTTTACAGGCTCAGTCTCCTCCAGCCAGCTAGTACATGCGGGGGTTCCTCCACCGGCACCGCCTGCCTCTCTCCTTTCACCCTATAAGGGCTGAGCTCGTCCATGTAACCACCTTTATCACAAATTATACTCCTAGCCCAGAGCTCCCGCGACATACCCAACTGCCTCTTTGAGTCCACAACTTGAATGTCTCTAAGCGCCTCAAACCAAACATATCTGAAATGAATTCATTGTCTCTCCTCAAATTTGATCCTCTTCTTACTGTATAAGCAGTTATGAAGCCAAAACCCATGTATCTTCCTTGACACCTCCCTCTCTCCCACCCCTATATCAGGTCCACTGCCAAGTCTCGCTGATCCTTCTTCGGAAGGATTTCTGAGACTGATTCCCTCCTCTCCATCTCTACTGCTATCACTCCGGTCCCAGTGCTAACTCCTAACTGGTCTCCATCATTTCTTCCTATTTCGTTCTCTGCTGCAGCCGATAGTGATTTTTTTTTAAATGCACATCTGCTTATTTCATGCGACTGACCCTTTCCGTTGTCTTGCGGTTCTGGCCTCTGCTCACAGCACACTCCCTTCAGTCCCCGCCTTGTACTCTCACCGGCTTTCTCAGTCCTCACAGGCCCACGGTCCCTCTGGCCTCTGCCGTCCTCCTCCGTCTTGAGCGGCCATCACCCACCTTGCCTGACCCTCCTTTAGAGTCCGCTCAGTCACCACTTCTTAGGGAAGCCTGACTAAGTCAGGTCCTGTTACGTGCTGTTGTGACATCATGTGCCTCCTTTTCTTGGCACTCGGTCCAATTATAGCTTTACTGCTATTTGTCTAGTTCTGTGATTAGTTTCAGTTTTCCTTCCTAGACTTAGTAAGTTCTGTAATGGTTTTTTTCTTAGATTTTTAAAAAATATATTTTTCTGTTATAGTTGACATACAATGTTACGTGAGTTTCGGGTGTGCAACATACTGTGATGGTTTCCTCTCACCATCATGTTCTCGGCTTGATGCAGGGGTTGGCTCCGGGTTGGAACTCTGGGATGAGTCTGTGGAGTACCTGAGTGCATTGGTGGGAGCCCAGGAAGCAGGAGGAGTGGCCTAGGCCCACAGCAGGGCAAGTGTACAGACAAAGGGTGCCGGCACCACAGCTGCTCCACCAAGAGGAGGAGCAGACAAGCCCCCTGCTGAAGCTGGGGTACCCACAAACCTGTGGTTCCAATGTTGATAGTGTCCTCTCTTCTATCAAAATGGCAGAACTCCTCTACGCTCCTAAGGTGATCTATTCAACTTTCTTGTTCTTCTAATGTTTTAATACAACTTTTAGAAGAAAAAAAAAAGCCAAGCAGGATAACTTGGAGCTATCACCTCGATGAACTACAGAGGAGGCTGCTACTCTAAGCTGTGGGCACTTGACTGTCATGTGTGATAAGACTTAGGGTCGTGAGCGCCACAAGCCTGGCCCTGAGCCTCTGTCCAGGGGCCCTCACAGACCCAGAGCATCTCTGGCTGCAGATTTCTCCACTGAGTGACAGCACAGCTGCTCCAGGCCTCTGCCCTCTCCTCATCTGCTCCGACACTTTCCTGGTGAGAGAGAGGCGCCTGGAAGGAGGCACGAGGCCTGAGCCTGGGCCAGGTCTCAGAGGACAGAGAAGCCACACAGAGTCCCTCAGTAATTTAGGGTGAAATGAGCAACATTGTTTGTGTACATGAGGACCTCATGGTTAGAAATCCAGCTGAAGTTCTTTGCATTTTTCCCTTTGCTCCATAGCCCGCGGGATCTTGCTGTAGGAGAGCAGCAGACCCTCTGTGGAAAGTGGAGTTGAACTCACAGCTCAGGGGCCCTTCTGACATCAGGCAGGCTCAGGGTGTTTCTGTTGCAACATGAACAGGACCACCTCTTTAAAAGGTCCTAGGCAAGGACCAAATATGCTTACCCTTAGAAAATATTTCAGCATACAGCACGTTAGTGTGGGCATGAGGGGGAGGGAGAATGAATGAGTATGTTATAATAAGGGCTGCAGAAGGAGTGTTAGTAATTGTGCTTTGACAGCAGATGGCACTTGTTCTTAAAGAATGCATCAACTTCTGATTCTGCCTTAGAAGCTGAAAACCAGCGCTTCCTTAGCTCAGATCTTTTCAGGAATGGGGGCAAAGGACAAGAGGTAGAAGTCAGGGGATACTGAAGAGCCCTCATGGGGCAGCCATTCATGGAGGTTGGTTGGCAGCCCCTCCTCTTCAAGACTCTGCAGAAGAAACACAAACTCAGCCCCAAGGGGAACGCCAAGTCAGCCAGAGCCCCTCTCCTGGCCCCCGGAGCCTGGCACCATGTTGCCGAAGTTGGAATTTGAAGCATACATCTGTGTCTATGGTTCTCCACTCCTCTTTGGAAATTTTTGACATGAAAGAGATAATAACTCTGGTGCAAAGAAGCGTGTGTGTGTGTGTGTGTGTGTGTGTGTGTGTGTGTGTGTGTGTGATATAACTATAGATCTGGTAGGGAGGACTTGGGAGCAAAGAGTTGAGTGAATTACTTCACATTCCTGCCCCAAAGTGAGCTGGAATCCCTCAGACCAGGAAGGCTCAGATGGATTTCGTAAACAAACATAAAGTTTCTCATTTAACCCAGCTACTTTAGCTCCCAGAGCCTCAACTCCCACATCTATAAAGTGTGAATGTATGATATCTATCTCTTGGGCCTGTCTTAGGAAACAGACTTTGGGGCAGAGATCTGTGTGTAGGAGATTCCTTGGAGGACGCCCTCCAGGGACAACAAGTGGAGGGATGGGAAGGAAACAGGACTGGGCAAAGGGAGATGTAGCAATCATCACAAGGCCTCAGCCAGATCCACAGGGGGCTCGATGAATGGCCTTTCGGAGTTGTACCACCTTGACTCAATGGGGCCAGACCTTGGTGTCTCGCCCACAATTTGTGCTAACCAGCTGCCTGATACTGGCTGCCCTTGGGGAAAGGATGTGACCTTGGATAAGGAAACACTTCCTCTACCTCCCCACCAACTGAGGAGGACCTGGGCATTGAAGAGCAGCAACTACTGCAAATGTTGAAGGGAATTAAATGACATAACATCTATATAATAAAGTAAGAATTAAGAATAAATAAATAAACAAACAAACAAAATCTAACTGGTTCATCTTTCCCCAGCATCATCCTTGGAAAAAATGACATTGTGTTATTAAAGTTCTAAGCTGTCATCCTTAAACGCAATACTCCACAGGGGAGAGAAATAGCTTTTGTGTTTCAAATTCATTTAAGGACAGTAGGCAGTATGGTTCCAGACCAGAGAGGATAAATGCCCATTTGGAGACAAGGAGATGGAAATGGTCCTGATTTTAAAGGTAAGGGGAGAGAAATTCTCTACAATTAAGAGAAGATCAATGGACATGGATTCTGATTTGGGAGGGTTGGTCTCATTCCACTTTTGTTTACCTCCCCCCGCCCAGAAGATAGGGTATGCATTTTATGGGAAGGAGATTATACTTTTTCAGCTGTTGCTTTGAAAATCACAGAGAAAACTTCCTGGGATTATCTGTTTCTGACAAAAGACTGAACAGAGCCCCCCAAAAGAGACCCGTAAGAATTAAAAAGTAGATGCCATTTCCAGAACGTTCTAGGCTGCATAAGACTCATTCTCCTGGCACTTTTGTGTGACCCTAGGGAAGGAAAGCTCCCTCCATTACTGAGATTGATTTTTTTCCCACTAGGCGGGTGGGTGGGGGCCCAGAGTGGTTATCTGATTTTAAAAAAATAAAGAAGTAAACCAAATTTTGTGGAGTGAATTTCGCATCCACCTCACATATTTAGTACCTAGCAAGTGCCCAGCACCTAGTAGGCATGCAATGAGAAATTCATTCTTTTCTCTTTCTCTTATCCCTTTCTACCAGGGATATACCTAAACCTTGCAATCAGTTGAAATCCTTTTCCTGTTTAAAGAAAAAAAAAAACCTGGAGAGAAAGACATTTTTCTTTGTCAGATTTGCAAATCATTCACAAACATTTATTAAATATTTACTATGTAAGGCTCTTCTCAAGATGGCAAGCTAGATCAGGCAGCTTGCTAATCGATACTGAAGAAACATAGAAGCAAGAGGGTAACGTGCATTTGGAGAAACAAATAAAAACAACGAAAGAAACAAAACCCTCTGTAAGACTCTGGGAAGGTTGTCTTGAACTCTTGTATTTTCAGTGGGTGACTACAGCTGGCGGTGCAGGGACCCAGAGGCAGCAGTGACGAGATCGGTTGGAGAAAAGCCCTTTAAAAGTTCTCCTCGCATCTCCTTGTAGTAGCCTTACGATAATCATTGCCTGCCTCTTCAGTTCAGAGCTCTGTAGCAGTAGCCTGGACTATTGGTGCAGGTGTCTGCAGGGGAAATTCATGGCAACACAAAAGCCCTGTTAGGAAAAAATGATGACAACAGATATGGACTGAATAGCTGACCTCTGAAAGTCATCTCTCACTTCTTCCATCTCCACACTGCCAGGGTTGGAGGATTGCATGCTAGAGGACTGTCTCTTCCAACCCTGCCTTAACCTAAAGATTTAAAGTGAAATCCTGACCAGAGGAGTTACCTGATGGAAAGCCAGCAGCCCAGAGGAATCGTAGTGATTCCGTGGTGCCTGTGACTCTCCATCCCAGCGCTCTATTCCTTCCTTTCTCTTCAGACTCCCTGGAACTGACCTAGTCTAGAGTCTTTGGCCCTTGCCCAACACATGTTACAAAACAGAGTAGAGGAAATATGAATAGGTAAATGAAGGAAAGGAGAAGAGAGAAATAGAAGCTCATAAGCCAAAATGACTGGAAGACTACAACAAACAAGCAAACAGACAGACTGCACAGCATATGCTACTGGGCAGAAGCATTCAAACAGATGGACCAAGAATTTAAAATAAGCGCTGTAAACACACCTAAAGAAGTGGGAGAGGATGGCAACAAGGATAAAAAAAAAAAAATCCCCAAAAAGAACCAAGAAGAAATATTGTGTATGAAAAAGGTAAACGATAAAATAAAGAACATTGTAGATGAGATAAATGGTAGGACTGATACAGCTAAAGAACAATTAGTGATTTGGAAGATTGGATTGAGAAATTCTTCCAGAATGCAGCAGAAAAGGGTAAGACAAGAAAGAAAAAAGATACTTTAAAGGATAAAGCTAGGAGAAATAGAAGATAGAGAAATGTCTATATCCACAAAATTAAAGTCCTAGAGATAAAAAAAATAAAAACAAGAAAAGACAATATTTGAAGAAATAGTAAAGATACATTTTCTGGTATTAAACTTTTTCTTATATCCAGCTGATCCGTTAAGCAAAATGTAAGGCCATAGTAAAAAATATTCTAAGGCATATATAAAGCTTTAGAAGTTTTGCCACAAAAAGACTCATATTAAAAATACTTTTGGAAGAAGTATTTAAATAATAAGAGAAATAAATCCAGACAATGAATCAAGAGTTATGGGAAGTAAGAGTGATCATATACCTTGGCAGAGTTTACTATTGTCTTAAAAGCTAAGATGGAAGGAAATATATTTATATAATGTGGTATAATAAGAAAGATATTTGGTCTTTGTCCCTGATTTCTGCCGTTGGAATTACCTGCGTGATAAGGTGATATTCTGTTCTAACAGGCCAGTCCCTGGCAGGTCCATAGATAGCTTCAGGATGGGGACTGGTGGTCAGAAAGACCAAGTCGTGATTAGAAGCTTAGAACTCTCAACTTTACTCCCCAACCTTCAAGAGGGGAAAAGGGGTGGAGATTGATGTGATCACCAACGGCCAATGATTTCACCAATCATGCTTAGGTAATGAAACCTCTAAAAGATGGGGTTTGGGAAACGTCTGATTTGATGGCACATCTACATGCTAGGAGGGTGACGACTCCACCGAGACAGAGGCTCTTGTGCTCAGGACCGTTTTAGACCTTGTCCTGTGTATCTCTTCATCTGGCTGTTTATCTATAACCTTTATAATAAACTATAATAGTAAGTATAGTATTTTCCTGAGTTCTGACTCATTCTAGCAAATTAGCCAACCTAGGGTGAGGGTTTTGAAAACCTCTGACTTTGTAGCCTCGTTGGACAGGAGCATGGATAGGTAACCTGGACCCAGTATTTGAGACTGGCATCTAAAGCGAAGGCAGTCTTGATGGCTGGGATCTGAAACTGCGGAATATAATTAACTCCAGGCAGTGTCAGAATTGAATTGAATTCAACTGTGGAACACCTAGTTGGTGTGGAAGAGATGGAAAAAGTAGTGTTGGAAAAGACACCATATGTTTGGTGTGAAAAGGAAAAAAATCCTCTCATATCATAACCCAGAGCTAAAATTCTATCAACATGATATAGGGAGCAGAGTAGGAGGGAGCCCGAGAGGACATGAGATCACAGTAATGTAAGGGGAAAGGAAACAGACAGCAACATTTTTAGGAAAACAATAGAGGCGAACAGGAGTATGGGTCTTAAGATAAGGCTGACCACCATAAAGACAAAACCAGAATGTATCATCTTAATCTTGTGGAAGAAAATTTGATACATCCAGTGGAATTTGGGAATGGAAAAAAGGAAGAAAAAGAAAGTAGAGCAGATGAAAAATAAGATAATGGATTTGATACATCCAGTGGAATTTGGGAATGGAAAAAAAGAAAGAAAAAGAAAGTAGAGTAGATGAAAAATAACATGGATGGACCTTGAAGGCATTATGCTAAGTGAAATAAGTCAGACAGAGAAAGACAATATCGTATGATCTCATTTATATGTGGATTGAAAAAATAACATATAAAAACCTCATAGACACAGAGGATAGATTGGTGATTTCCAGGGCGAGGGCTGGATGAGATGGATGGATGAGCGGGGGCAATTGGCAAAGGTGGTAAAAGATATAAACTTTATCTATAAAATAAATCTTGGGGCTGTAATGTGCAGCATGGTTACTATATAAAAAAAAGTAAAAAATAAAGTAGTGGAACCAAGTCTTAATATGGAGGTAAAAATGTTAAACTCATCAAAGGCAAAGACTCCCAGAGTGAATTTGAAACCAAATGAAATGTGGTACAACAAAGTATTGCCTATAAAAGACACGCTTACGACAAAAATACAAAAATTGACAATAAAAATAGATAGAAAAACATATATCAAGAAATTATGAGCAAAAAGAAAATTGGGGTAGCAATGTTAATATCTCATGAAATAAAAATTTAAGCAAAAAACATCTCAAGGGACAGATGATATACATTATATTTACATATAAGAAATGACAGGAAGAAAAGATATAACCATTATAAGCAATATACCTAATAAGAAAGCTTCAAAATATTCCAACTAACCAAAAGAATTGCAGAGAGAAATATATAATTCTACAACTGTAGCTGGATAAACAGATTGATCAAGTAGACCAAAGGAAAAAAAAAAAGCAGAGCTATCAAAGACCTAACAATAAAATTAAACGAAGATTTCTTTTCCAGCACACATAATACATTTACAAAAATAAATGTTTTAGATAACAAATTAATAATGAATACATCCAGAAACTAATAAGAAAAATCAAACTAAACAATTTCTTATGTTAGGAAACAAAATAACATAGTACTAAATAACTTTTGAGTTAAAGAGAAAATCATAGAGGAATTTAAGGAATACCAGAACTACTGTAAATACTACACATCAAAATTTGTAGAATCCAACTGAAAATTTAAAATTTACAACCTTAAACACATTTATCAAGAAACTAGGAATGTTAGTAATAAACGAAGTGAGCAATCAATAAGAGAATTTGAAAAAGAGCAAAAAAGAAAATAATTACAAGAGTAGATACTAGTAAAATAATAAACAACAAAAAATGATTGTCAGGGTTAACACAAATTTTTTTTTTAAATATTCACAAGACAGATCTCTGGCAAAGTTTGATTGAAAAAACAGAGCTGGCATAAATTTAAAAATATAGAAAAAAGAAGGAAATAACTACAACAGAAAGATCAAGAGAGAATGGAGGAGTACCTGGACACCTGTCTGTCACTAAATTTGAAAGCCTAGATGAAAGAAATGAATTCTTAGCAAAATACGAAATGTTAAAATTGGTACAGAAAAAATATAGAGAGCTTGAATTCAATCAATAACTATTAAACTAATTGAAAAGGGTGGCAAAGACCTACCTTCTGAAACATCTCAGGCTCAGAACAGTCTTGCAGGTGAATTTTACCAAACTCCCAAGGAACAGATATTCCTATCTCATATACACCGTACCAGAAAATAAGAAAAGTGGAAGCTGCTTATAATTCACTTTATGAATTTAGTATAATCTTGATTCCAAAGAGAGAAGATAAAGAAAATTATAGACTCATTTAACTTATGAACGTAGATACATAAGCAGAGAGTAATATATTCATTGAATATATTAGTTTATTTAAAATATAGTATGTCAAAATCAAGAGAGGTTTAATAAAAGAATAGCTCAACATCAGAAAATTGTGAGTCCCCACATTCCACACATATAAAGGTGAATAATATAATTAACACAATCTTTGTAGAAAAAGCTTTTGAGAAGGATCGATACCCATTTGTCATAAAATTTTTATCAAACTAGAATCAAAATAGAATGAAACTATTAAGTTGATAAATCTTATATGCCAAAATCTTACAGCAAATACATACTTATACATAATGGAGAAAATTTAGATGCAGTTTCTTTAAGATAAAGATCAGAACAATAACACCCCTTAATACTAATAATACTACTACTATTTCTAATACTCCTTAACACTGTCTTACAGAGTACTAGAAGTCCTGGACAATTTTCTTTCCTTGGGACAGGAAAAAAAAAATGTAATGATTGAAAGGAAAGAGTTGAAACTTACATTATTTTTCAGTAAATATAATCATCTTTCTAGAAAAATCAACAGGAATAATAAATTATTAATAGTAATAAAGATTCAATAATGTTATTGAATAAAGATTGACCTATAAAAATTAATAGTGTCTCTTATACTAGATAATCAAAACTAAGATACCATTCATAATAGAAACAAAAAATGATAAAATATCCAGGAATTCACTTGACCAAGCCTACATGATACCTCTGTGAAGGAAAATAAAAATATTATAAACACCATAGACTATGTCAGCAAAAATGATAAAATATCCAGGAATTCACTTGACCAAGCCTACATGATACCTCTGTGAAGGAAAATAAAAATATTATAAACACCATAGACTATGTCAGCAAATGGAGGGAGAGTCCATGCTCTTGAATTGTGTGATGTGATATTATAAGGAAGTCAATTATTCCTCAAATTAAGCTATAAATCAAATGCAATTTCAATCAACATTCCTCCTTGACTTTTTTGAGGAACTTGGTTAACTTATCCTACATTTATATGAAGGAATAAAGATTCATGACTAATCAACCTTAAAAAAGAAGAATAAAGATAAGGAAAGGGTCTAATCTTATTAGCTATTGACACACTACAAAGCCATTATTAATTTTTTTAAGCGTAATTATGTAGTAAGAAAAGACAAATAGATCAGTGGGAGAGCTCAGAGACAAATCCAGGCATATGTGGAAACAAAAGACAGAATTGACACCACAAATCAGTAGGGAAGGGACATATTATTTAATAAAAATGTGTTGAGAAATCTGGTTCATTATATAGAGAAAAATAAAACTGGATCCTACCCAATGCCACATCATCAGTGCACAGGACATGAATTAAAAACCAAAGAAAGGAAAAACACTAAGTCAGACAAACAATGATAGGACTTGCGCATTCTAGTGTTATAAATTATTTAAAATAATTATTGTCATCTATAAGGTTTCTTTTCTTATATCTGTTATATATTTTATCCTGAAATACAAACTCATTTACTCTTATTTCGTTCTCTCTAAAGGTGAGTGCTCACCCTCTACAGGAACACCCATGTGTTTGACTCCTGGTTTTGGTCACTACTGTCTTTCTTTCTCAAGGCTGAGGTGTTTGCGACCAAGTCCTGGCCTTTCGGAGAGGCAGAGCAGCACCCCCACCTGCCTGCACTGACTGCTGACTTCTTGAAGATTTTTCTGTCTCTCCAGATTCATTAATTAAATGCAAACTGCTTTTAGAGGGGACTTCTTAGTTGATGCAGACTGGCCAGTCCTCTGGATGTGTGGGTTAGTTGGATGTCAGCCACCAGCTGGACAAACAGGGAAAGGAAGAGAGAGGATTAGAATGGAAGGAGACTAAATGGGCCAGTGAAAGCACACTTCTGCCCCCTCAATTTTTTCTGAGGCCGGTTGTCTTCCACTAGGCTTCAACCGCATGTGAAAGACTGGAGCAAAGTACCCAGTCGGCTGTGGTTGCCCCTTCCTTGGTCAGCACTGAATGAAGGTGACGTTAATCTTTTCACGGATTCCCTGGGACTCTCCTTCAGCTCCTCTATATCTTACTTCCCTGAAGGGGCAGCTCTCTCAAGTCACACTGAGATTTGATGGGTGCCGAGAGAGCCTTACCAGGACTGCAGCTTATGCTACTACTTATGCATCTGGTATTCAGCTTGCTTTTTTTTCTTTTTTCTTTTTTAATTTTAATTTATTATTAGTTTCAAGCATACAGTACATTGGTTAGACATTTATATAATTTATAAAACGATCCCCCTAATTGCTCTTTCTCTCCTCTGACTTTCCACCTAGCCATTACATTAATGCTAACTGCATTCCCTATGCCGTGCTCCCCATCCCTGTGTCCACCTATCAACTACTAATTTGTACTTCTTTAACCTTTCACCCCATTCTCAGCTTGCTTTTCTACAAGGGCTGGGCCCTGACGGAGATTTCGGTTTGAGGTATACTACTCCCCCAGCTCCTTTTCCAGCCTTACCTGCACTATCATATTTTCTGTGCCTGGTCCTCCTTCTCAGACTTTATTCTCAATTTCCAGATTTTGCAACAATAAAATACGCGACTCCCCTTTCTCCCTCTCTGTTTGCTGCATCAGCCGAGCAGTGGAGATTCTCCCAAGGCTTTCTCAGGGGTATGTGTGTGAAAAACAACAACTTTGTATCAACTTCTTTTGCAGATTATTAAAGTAATAAGTTTTATATTATGAATATATAACATTTCTTTTTGCCCTGAATAAATAAGTAAGAACCTTATGTGTGTCTTAGAATTCTTAGTTTTGCATGTGAGTTCACTTTGCAGAGGTGCGCTGGAGCCGGCGCTTGACAGTTATGTGCATCCAACTCCACGCTCAGTCACATCACTGTAGCTTGAAACCAGCCATGGTAGGACTGTTTACACCATAGAAACTGGTAAATGCTGTACATCAGGGCTTCCTGCCTCACCCGGGGTGGGAGTGGGGGGGGCGCTGTCAAATATTTACCAGCATACCACTGCTTGGGGGCGGGGGTGGGGGGATTGCAGGAGAAGCTTAATAGGGACTTAGAGAGACAAGACAAAAACTATGAAAAAGAGACTCTCCTTCAGGAAGAATACGTCTCGAATTCTCAAGTCACCTAGTGGGTCTTAACTGAGAAAAAAGATTTGTTATTGGTGAGTGTGGCTGACAAGTCAATCTATGAATGCTGGAGTCTGAGGCATCAGATAACTAAATCTAGGTTCGAGATCTGAGAATGTGTTAGGAGAAATAACTAAACACATTTAAAAAATAACTGATGTGTTAACAAGAGTAGTAGTATTTTCAAAATTTCACAATACAAAGCTTTTTTTTATTATTGCAATTTACAATTGACTTTCTTATTTTAGCAAAAGTGGAACTTACATTTTTATTTAACATGTAACGAGTCAGGACTGTACATAAACCTCTCATCTCCCTTAGTTCTTCCATTTCTGTGGCTGACTGTCCAACTCACAAGGCCCTGTTTCCCCAGGTGTGAGAAAAGCCCTAATTGCTATTGCAGACCCTTAAAGCTCCAGAGCCAGGTACACAGGGGTCCTGGGCAGTAAGGAGGGATCTTGCGTGCTGCCAGTCAGTGGTTGCAAGCTCCTGTGGGTCTCTGGATGATGGCCCCAGGTGTTCCTCATGTGGGGAAGCCCCATTTCCTGCATTCTGGGGGTGGGGGGAGGGACCTGGGCTCCCAGAGGCAGCAGCCAAGGGTGGTATGAGCACACCTACCCTCTATTTGAAAGGTAAACAGGAAACCAGCGGATAAATGTGGGGAGGATGGGTGCACAGCCATTTCTCCAGTCACTCACTTGCTTGGAGGCATCTCTTTTCCGCAGGCTCAACAAACCGTTGCAGTGTGGTAATGACACGCTGCGGAAGACCTCAAAGAGAGCTCTTTCTTTTATTAATTTTCTCTAAGTAGGACAATTGCAATATAATTTTTGATGTTATACTTAGTCCAGAAAAATTCACTCGTGATGTCTTGCCATTACATGTTATTAGATACTCCGAGCCATATAGCATCGTTGGAGCGGCGAGTCCCCACTTTCCCGACTACCAGAAGGCTTGTGATGAGAAAGGACTTGCCCAGTCCCACAGCTAATTAGTGGCCATGCAAGGACAGAGTCCAGAACTCTGGTCTTGAAGTTCAAGACTCCTTTACTCCTCTCATCCTGAATAACTTTCATATAAGCATATGAAGTTGTTATTCAGCACTTGGTTATTCAGAGGTGACTGAGAATATAGAACTGGTATTGAAAGGTTTACTAGTTATTTGTGTAAAAATCAATACATTGGGCACAAGCATCAGATATTGAATTGCCCAAGTATTCAGCACCAGTACAATGTTAGATTAATTTTTACTGAGTATGTACATGGAAATTTGTTTGTGCTCAGACATTCTGGGTGATCAACAGGTGGCAGTATTTCCCTGCTTTATAGCATCCTGCTAGCCGGCTAAGGGGAGGAATATTTTTCCTGGGCCTCTGGGTTAAACACTGATCAAAGGACTTCTTCAGAAATGCAGCCAGGCTGAGCTGATGAGCTACTGCTTTGCAGTACCCCCAGAGATACCCCGCACCTACCTGCCAGTACCCTAATAGAAGGGTCACCTGGCAAAGTACCCACCTCCAGAATGAACTGCCCTCATCTCTGAGGGGAAAGAATTGAAAACAGAGAAGCAATACTGACCAGATTGGGCTTAGTTGGATTATTCCTTTAAATTTAATTTATACAATGCTTTGAAAAATTTCTTTTCCACTTGGTTTTAATTTAAAAGCATACTTGAAGTAGGAGGTAAGCTATGGAGAGGTGTTCTCAGTGGCAGCTAGTCCAGCGTGGGCCACTGTCTGGAGATCAGGATGGAACCAGCAGGGTCAGTAGGCTGGAGAGATGGGACAGGTCAGGCACAGATGCAGGAAAGAGGGCAAACCATACTACACCACACAGACCATCGGGTCCTGCTTGTATGTCCTGGCCAAAAAATGAAAACAGCAGTAATAACAGTCAATATTTTTTGTGGCCTTACTTTGTGCCAGGCATTCTTATAAGCTTTTCACGTGAACTGATTAATTTATTTCCTACAACCACTTGTGAGGTAGACACTATTATCATAGCCATTGGACAGATGAGGCAAGTGAGTTCCGGAGAGAGAAACTTGACCATATAATTTAACAGAGTCAGAGTGTGAACCAGAAACCCAGGGAGTCTGATTCCGCGCTCTGCCATGGTCAACTCTAGCTTTCCTGAGCAGAGGGAACCTTTGGGCCTCGTGGAGCCGAGGCCGGCTGCATTTGCTCTGGGCGGCACTGGATTCTCTAGAAAGAGTGGGGTTGTCTGACAGAGGAGGAGCTCTGTGTGGAGGCTGCCTCTGGTACCGCAGAGCTGCCCTATTCAGGGATGGCTCATAACTAACCCTTATCATCGGTGATAATTACACTCACCATCTTGGATTGATAATTCTTGCGGTTTCACCAAATTGCAGAGGTCAATACCCAAAGTGAAAGCAGCCTGTATGTCTGTACCTTGTGGACAGCGTCCCAGGGCTATATGGGTGCCCTGCTTTTGGGGAGGTCTGTGAGGAACCGCAGCTTAAGCTCTAATTTAGCATAAAACCTGAAGTCTGAAGTTTGAGGATGCTTGTGAAGGTCTGCAGACTGAGGAGTGGTGTTCTCTGCAGATACCCATGGGCAGCGATCTTGCACAGTGATCAATCTGCCTTAAAACACCTCACTCACTTTGGTAATTGGTTTGTTTTTTTACTTCTTTCATTCCACAGAATGTAGTTTAGCCCTTCATTCATTCAATCCTTTTGAAAACGTTTACTGATGCTTCTTGTGCACCAGGCTCTGCGCTCAGCATGAGAATCAGCAGTAGCAGCAGCAGCAGCAGCAGCAGTAAACAGCTAACATTTATTGAATGCTTATACCAAGTCCCGCATCAGGGATCTTTAACTCTTAGGAAGAAGCTCCTTCTCTCTGCACTCTTAGAGGGTGCTGTGGTCTCATTTACTTTCAACGAACCCTATGAGGGAGGCTCTATTAGTATTCTCATTTACATATGAAGAAAGCAAGGCACAGAGAAGTTAAGTAACCTCCCCAAGGTCTGAGGGCAGTGTATAGACTGTGGATGTTGGCCTCAAGCAGCTTAACCATCTGGCGCAGTGGTAAAAAGAACAGCCGAAAGTTTAAGACAGAGTTTAGAGCATCTGAGGCCGCTCATAAGATGTACCTCACATTATTATGATGTGTTGGGGAGAACAACAATTAGACACACATGCCATTTTCTAGCTGTGGGGCCCAGGCTTAATGTGCCCCCTCTGAGGCTTGTATTTTTCACATATAAAGATGTGGTGATAAGGCCTGTTTGAAAAGGTCGTCGTGCAGATTAGGTGATGTGGTTTATACGAAAGGACCTAGTACTGTGCCTGGCAGACAGCAGCTTCCTGCCTGGTCTCCTCCTCCTCTAGTCGTGGGAGCCAGACTCTCCTTCCCCTGCCAGTGTTTGACACAAGCAATTGACATTTATTTTCAGTCTTTCACGAAGAGCCATGCAAGCGTGACTTTAAGACATGTCTCCTACTCGCTTCCTGAGGTTGCCACTTGAGTTGTCCTTAGTAGAAATTCTAGAGTCAAGATGGCCATATTAGGTAGGGGTAGGGAGCTCTTGGATGCTTCCCAGAGAAGCTTCTCCAGTTACAAACTAGGCTTTAGCCAAACACCTGGCCCCAGTGCTCTTCATATCCACTCCATCCTTAACTGCTTGAGAACCGACAGCACATTTTCCTAGTTCACTGCTATATCCCCCGAACCTAGCCCAGAATGAGAGGAGAGTGGTAATAAAAGAAGAACTTTATTTAGCATTTTATGATGTGTTAAGTACCTTTCTAAGCACTTTTGCGAATTTAATCTGCTTTAAATCTCACAACGACATATAAGAGAGAAACTGATAATAATGCCATGATTCTCCAGGTGAGGTCACCAGGATACCTTCACCAGAATCACCTGGAAGCATCTTAGAATGCAGACTTCCAGGGTCCACTTCAGATCTCTAGACCTCTAGGGTGAGGCCTTGAAGCTGCATTTTTAATGAGGTGCTCAGGTACCTCTCTTACTAATGTGCACTATCCTTATGCAAGTGAAAAAGTTTGCTTTAACTATGTAACTCTCTATTACTTATGAACCCAAAGCTTCACAGTGCTCAGTTACCTTCCTTGTATGTAATATCTATTTGGAATTACAGCACGGAATACGTTGTTACATGATTGACACTTTTCTGATGGCTTTAAGTGGTTTCCTTAGTGATTCCCTTCCAGGGCTCCATCCAGATTTTGTGGGGCCTGAAGCTTACATAATTTTGGAAGCCCTCTTAAAAACACACATTACAAAATTAGGTATAAGAGTAAATACTTAGAATGAGAAAAGAAATTACAAACAAATGAGAAATACCTCAAATATTATAAAATGTAAATGACATTACTTTTTATTAACTTATTATTTTTATTAACTAACCCTTATAACACTTTATTCTCTTTTTTTGTTTGCATACCCTTTGATCACCTTTTCATATGACAA
>NW_006494612.1:5650109-5652890 GCF_000325575.1 Pteropus alecto | reverse complement strand
TATATATATATATTTTTTTTTTATGGAGAGAAGAGAAAGATACTTCATTTTCCTTCAAACCTGGATGACCAAAATTTGTTTTTCATTATTATATTTTAGTAAAGTTTCTTCCAGCTATACAACTCTTTGTCAGCAATGTCATGTAAATGTTTACGCTTGTTGTCAAATGTTTGAAAACTGCCATCGAGTTTCTTTCATACATGAACTGTAAGAACTGGATGAATTTTCCTCAGATCTGCTTCTGGCTTCGAGTATTCCAAGTCTTGATTGTTCCTCAGCACCCCACACTTCCAGAACGTGGTCATGTTGCTATGCGACCCCCAGCCTTGCACTTTTGTGTCAGGAGGATGGATGAGAATGCCCAGTGGGACTTTTTAACCTCAGCATTAATCCACCTCTGCTGGTACCAAGTCTGCAGGAAGGAAGCAGAGGCTCTTCCTGCCATGGCTCCGTGGTTAGCGACTGTGCTAGAGATGTGCGTGGCAGGGGCAGGTCTGCCTGTGGCCCCCTCTGCACTGGGACAGCTCTCAGCTCAGCCTCAGGCCCCAGAACAGAGAAGGCGGGACCCATCTTTAACTTCCCACCTCCTTTGCTAAGATACAGGAAACGCAGGCCCTCAATTTTCTAATTATAAAAACAGCTTTGGAAGTGGTTGGTTCTCATTCTGGTGATTTCTCCCCCAAGAGAAGACAGGTAAACCTGTCTCTCTTATGGTCCAAGTGTGTGGGAGGAGGGGAGTTGGAATCTAATGTCTCATGTGTGCTAACGCTGTGTCATTCCAGTTGGATGGCTCTGGTCATGTGAGTGGCTTCTTAGGAGAGCTCCATGTATCAGGAAATTAATTCCTGTCAAATCTGAGGTGACAATAGGACAATACCTGGCAATGTTTGAGGGTACTGAGAAAGCAACGAGACAGAAGAGAAAACTTCTTCCCTTGGTTCTGCCAAGTGAAAAATGTAGGTCAGCATGAACAGCCTGTTTTATAGGGAAATTGGGGTTCAAGTAGTCACGAGGAGACATTCTGTTTAGGACTTTAGTATTTTTAGTTTTTATGTTTTCATGGGGTTGCAGATTTGCCATTGGAGATGAAGGGTCAAGGCTGGCTGGTCCATAAGGACCTTTCCAGTACTAATTTTCTACAACTATTGTCTTTGGCTTAAAGCACAAGCCCTGCCACAGGGCAAGGACCCTTGGGAGGGACAGCACACCATCCTACCATGTTTATTCACACCACAGTGGAAATTGGTTCGTCAGCTAATTCCACAGACTTGATGCCTAGGATTATCAAGAAGGAGATTAGCCTTGTAAAAGTGTTAGGGAGATTGCGTGTGAGAATTCAGAGCTCTGTCCTCTCCCTCTCCCCTTTTCCTTCAGCGTGAGGGGGCCTAAGCTCCAACCCGCTTCTTGAAGTAACAAGATCCTGGCATCAGGATGAGAAATAACCTAAAAGGGGTGATGGTGGTGAAGGTGGAAGCATCAAAGAGGAATTTCAGTTACTTCATGGACTGGTCTAGAGCTGACCTGGAATCTCACAGATAACATATAGTATTCTGTTCCCAGAACCTTCCGAGGAAGAAAGGAAGTGGTGTGGATCCAAGATCTGGTGTTAACGAAACTATATTCTCAGGACTCCCCAGGATTTGGGCCTTCCCAGATGGTAGTAGTAATGTAAAGGCCACTCAGTATGTCACGCTTACGTCTTTTTCTTCTTTCCCTGCCCACCTCCCAGCCTCCATCTTTCTTTCCTTCCTCAAATGTCCATTGAGTACCAGTCACTCTTGGAGACAGAAGTAAACAAATACAGAAGACATCCCTATCTTCAAGGGCTTATGTTGAAGTAAGATTCACAAATCTACATTTGACACTGTACACCTAACAACTCTACAAATTGGGTTTATTATTTCTAGTTACCAACAAGAAAATAACACCTAGGATGGTGTCTGAAAGCCCACACTATTTTGTAGAATGCATGAATGAATAAATTAGCGAAGAAGTGAATGAACAGAGGCATCAAAGATTTAAGTGGCTGATAAACCTTGGTCTGGCTTCAAACTTTCGCTCTGCTTAGCATTCCAAATTGCGTGGGGTTGGGGGCCTACTTGTCCTCTAATTCTGAAAACGAAGGCAAGTAGGCCTTTCCCTGCTGAGCTCATCAATGCTTTTAAACTTTGTTTTTCTTCTTCCTGTTTTCCTTTTTAAAAATCTCTTCTTTCTTCTTCTCTCTCATTCCCCCTCCGTTTTCTCTTCCTGCTTCCTCTGTCTGTTAGGCATGGCTGTCCTTTCTAGGGGCCTTTGAACCGATAGACTCAGCTGCCCCCTGAGGAGTGGTGTGAGGTGAGGAGTGAGCTAAGGCGAAGGGAGAGGAATCAGTCATCCTCACCTTGGTCCCATATACCCAAAGGAAAGTGTTTCAGACGGGACTGGGAAATATTGATAAAACAGCCCATTTGAGAAGACTCTTTTTATGGGTTGAAATGTGTCCCCTGAAATTCATGTGGAAGTTCTAACTCCCAGAAACTCAGAATGTGACCGTATTTAAAAATAAGACCTTTTTAAAAATTTATTTAAAAAATAAAAAAATTAATTTTTAAAATTACAGTCGATAATATTATATTAGTTTCAGGTGTACAACATAGTGGTTAGAAATTCATATAACTTACGAAGTGATCACCCCGATAAGTCTAGTACTCATCTGACATCACACATGACATTAGAAAATAAGACCTTTGAAAAGGTGATTAGGTTAAAATGAGGCTGTCAGGGTAGGCCTAATGAAATTTG
>NW_006494612.1:5648209-5650093 GCF_000325575.1 Pteropus alecto | reverse complement strand
GGAGATCAGGACACACAGAGGGACACTGGGGCAGGCATGTACAGAGGGAGGACCGTTCTGAAGAGGCAGCTGCAAGCCACAGAGAGAGGCCTCCGCAGAAACCAAACCTGCCGACACCTTGATTTTGGACTTCCAGTTTCTAAAAATGAGAGAAAATATCTGTTATTTAAGACACTCGGTTTGTGGTATTTTGTAAACTAATATAACTCTCACATCCTCAAAATTCTTAGCTTATCTGTAGAATTCCATGTCTGTAGAAATGAGCACCTGCACTCCTGTGAGGCAGGCAGTCAAGCCAAGCAGTTTCTACCAGTTTTGTGCACTGGGAACCAGTCAGTTCTCATCTGAGCTTCAAATGACTACATTAGTGCCACTCAAAGTTTAACCTCATCAGAATCCCATGCAGGGCTTGACAAAACTGAGATAGCCGAGCCAGGGCCCCAGAGTTTCTGATTCAGTAGGTCTGGGGTGTGGCCTGAGAATCTGCAGTTCTGACAAGTTTCCTGGTGATGCTGATGCCGCTTGGCTTGGGACTACACTTTGAGAACCAACGAAGTAATATTTTAATTCTGTCATTCATTTTTTAAGTGGCGTGTGCTTGTTTTAAGTTTCTAGGAGGACACTTAGGAAGCCTTCTTCCTGGTGTCCTCTAATGGGGAATGGGCATTTTGAATCAGGATGCATGGCTGGTGGGCTGGGACTCCTTTGAGGACCTTTCCTAGCCCTGTGTGTCTGAGAAGATTTGTGGTCATCTGAAAAGGCAGGACAGCAGGACCTGGGGACCAAGGAAACAGGGTAAATGGCTGTCAGCATGCATGGCTATTCTGAAGCCTAGAATTTGTTTAACTGGAACACAGAATCTTAACCCCCTGGGGCCAGAGAGGGATTTGGGTCAAGAGGAAGTTGAAAAGGGAACTAAACTGAACCCGAAGAGCTTTACTCACATGAAGCAGAACTTGCGTGGCCTCCCCATGGACTGTGTGAAATAGGAAATAATTAGATGTTATTTAGTGCTTGTGTGACTTCCAGGGTTGGGACAGCTAGAAACAGTGGCTAGAAATGGTCATGTTCATTTCATAAAATCCCTGACTAATTCCAAAATAAAAAGAAAGAAAGAAAGAAAGAAAGAAAGAAAGAAAGAAAGAAAGGAAGGAAGGAAGGAGAAAGAAAGAAAGAAAGAAAGAAAGAAAGAAAAGAAAGAAAGAAAGAAAAATTCATTTGGCTGCATGTGAAAAACCATCTCACAGTGGAATCATTTTTTAAAAATCAGAGGTACACTTGGGTGCTATCATAGTCTTTCACTGGTAAAGAATTCAGTAATACCTCCATCCCTTTCTCCTCCCCAGAGGAAGCCACTTCTGGCCTGTTTTCTTTCAGGCCTTTTCTATGCGTTTGGCTTATCTAGTACCTTTAGAATACTTGGCTTTGAATTCCTTGAGGGCATCGGCCATGTCTATCCATTTTAGTGTACCTAGCACATGTTAGGTGCTCAATAAGCATGTATAGAACAAATTGAATAAAGGAATAAATTGATTAACTTTCAGTGGGGAGGGTGGGAGTTAGGCGAACAGCTATGAGGCTGGGGACTGTGGATACCTGTTCCAACTGAAGTTAATTGCCTCAAAAACAAGAAACCTAACGTTTGTATAGTGCTTCACAGTGTACAAAGCATTTTCTCATGGAAGAGGTCTGCTACCACCTCCAGGTCTCTCACACCCCTTGTCGCCAACTCCTACCTGGTCCACAGGTCTGAAAGATAACCCATGTGTGTCCCAGCTTTGAGTGTGGCTCTCTCTGAAGCAAGTGTGAACTCCCCTTCCTTCAAGTGTGTGCCTTTTGGGGATGGAGCCTCCTGGTGACTTGGAAGATGAGAGCTGAATTCTC